>NC_088866.1:30608149-30898149 GCF_032884065.1 Artemia franciscana
ACTAGCATCAACCCTTGTTCCAACGATGCGTAGCCTATTTCATCGTCTTGTTGAATTATCATATCCTAGAGAAAAAAAAATAGAAAGCCAAAAAAAAATAATAAATAAATAAAAACCGATAAACTGTAGAATTCAATGAAGCAGCATGGTATGTAGCGCTAAAATATCATAGTTGTTTGTGTGTGTGTGTGTGTGTATGTGTCGAGTGACGTCATATTTGTGTGTCGACTGACGTCATTATAAGGATTGAGCTGTATGCGTCATGAAGTTGTTTGTCGACTGACGTCATGTTTGTCAACTGATGAAATTACATACCGGGACACCGGGACACAAATGACGACCGGGACACAGGGAATATAAATGACGACCGGGAACCTCAAAGAGAAATTACAGACTGGGACACCCGGACACAAATCACGACCGGGACACAGGGAATATAAATGACGACCGGGACACAGAGACACAACTACAATGGGGACGCCGGGGGCACAGGCGGGATATATAAATGACGACCGGGACACAGGGATTGTTCGAATAGAAATTACAGACCGGGACACCAGGACACAAATGACGACCGGGACACAGGGAATATAAATGACGACCGGGACACTCAAAGAGAAATTACAAATTGGGACACCGGGACACAAATGACGACCGGGACACAGGGAATATAAATGACGACAAGGACACAGGGACACATCATTAGAATAATGAGGTATAGATCTGAATACGGATTGTTTTTCCCATGGACAATTATATGTTGCATGTTCAAGAGTCAGTAAACCTGACAAGCTATTTATATGCAATATATATATATATATATATATATATATATATATATATATATATGTATATATATATATATATATATATATATATATATATATATATATATATATACATATATATATATATATATATATATATATATATATATATATATATATATATATATATATATATATATATATATATCTATTCACAGATGGGACACAGGGACAAAGCTACAATGGCGCGTAACTAATATGGCACGTAACGACTTACGCGCGCGGGGGGGCTTGGGGGGCGCGAAGCGCCCCACCAACTAGGTGTTGGGGTGGCGCGAAGTGCCACCTCAACAGCTAGTAGTCTATATTTTCTACATAATTTTTTTCTGCAAAATAGGTTTAACGTCATAGTCTTTTCGATGGGTTCCCATGTCCAGTATATCTTTTAGTATATTTTCCTTTACATGTGAATACGCCTTTTATTGTATACTAAGAGAAATGTACGCATAATAGGCATACATATACATTTACACATCTTTCTCATTGGACTTTTTATTTCCTCTCCCCTTCTCTTGATAGCAATGCTATTAAGGCTCTTAAATATCCTCGTATTTAATTTTTTTTCTGTGAATGTTTGTTGTCTTTGAGGGAACACAGTAATTTGTTTACATTTCTTTTCTTTGTTAATTAGACATCATTAACAAAATACAAGACTAGGATCTCTGATTTCTCGAGATATTACATTTCCCAAGAATTAAGAATTTTCTTCACTACATATTTACCAAAAGTTAACGAGAAGTTTCCCAGTAACCTTTAGAAGCATAATTATTCAAAATAGAGTACATATACTTGTATCGTTATATCATATATGGCATAATACCTAGGTAAACAAAAGTCAAACCCTAAAAAGAGGGTGAGGAAGCTGGGGTTGTAATACAACATTTTTGGGGGAAGACAAAATAAGAAAAAGTTACGTTTTTCTGCTCATGTATTTAAGTTTTAGCCAGGGAGAGGGATCCTTCAAATCAGTATCCAACTGTCAGTATCAGTATCATCAATCAGTATCTAATCACGATTTTTTTTTCCTACGAAAAATTGTCTCAAATAAGATCATTAATTGGTCATAAAGTAGAATATGCGCCAAAGTTTGTTTTTAAAAACAAAATTGTAAAAACAAAAAATACTGACCGAGTGCCCAAAAAATATTAGCCTACTATTAATTTTGATATTAAAATATTAGAACTGTAGAAGTTTTTTTTTGCGTATTGTGTCGAAGTTATTCTTAAAAAATATGACAAAATTAAAAGTAGTAGCCAGCATGCCATTATTTTCCTTGCCGATTCGGATTTGGGTGGCTGTCGGTTCGTTTTTGCAGATGAAGAAACAAGTTTTTTTTCAAACCAAAGTAAGGAGCAACGTTAAAACGAAAAACGAAGAGAAATTATTCTGTATAGGAGGGGATTGCCTTCTCCTCAAACCTCGCTCTTTACGCTAATTTTTTATAACTTTAAAAAAAGCTTAATTTCTGTTCGTTTTGAGTTTTAATGTTGCTAATTGCTTTTAGTTGAAAAACTTGTTTTTTTTTCTATTTAATTTTTGATCGTTTCTTCCCTCGCAGGAGACTTCTCTGTGAAAATTTCCTTACACGTAAAATACACAACCCCTCATAAAATTCCATCCGGGGTAATTTACCCTTAAAATTCCCTCCAGACAATTTCATCCTCAATGAAATCCCTCCCCACCGTAAAATTTTTTTGCGGACGATTCAGCCTTAAGAATTTTTCTTAGCATACTTTCATTTGCAAGAGACTTTAATTTTTAGTCGTTTTCCGGATAATTCCAGAGCCCCCTCCTTCCATTCGGATTTTTCCTGGAAATTCAAATAGACTGAAAATAGCAACCGAATAACTGCCCGGAATCTCCACAAGCAAAACTGAGTTGTCAAATAGAAAGTAAGGCAAACGAAAGAATTTCGTCAAATCCTATCAAATCCCCCAGTGTAAATTTCCTCTGGAGAGTTCACCTCCTGGAAATTTCCCTCCCCACAGAAAATGCTCCGCATGGAAACCAACCCCAAGCACAAGGTTTCGCCCCCCCCCCCAAAAAAAGTCTGTATACTTCCCAATAACAAATTATATACGTAAACAATGGATAAATTTCATAACTTACAGGTCTCTCCCAACCAGCTGTGGGGGGAGGGGGTTGTCATGTTGCACCAATGCAAGATTTAGTTTTTTTCGCATAGTCTGCAAAACTGTAAAGAACATGACAACGGCATTGCAGAAATAGCCCTGAACAAAGTTGTGATTGAATACAGAGTTGGTGGGATCATCTTTTTACGATCCCACCATTACATACAACGAACAGTTGTTAATGGCTAGTAAATTGCTCGGTAGCACCTATGAACCATCAGATCACACGAGGGTTGTAAACACAAAAGTCAGGAAAGAAAAATTAAAACAGGTAGTTGATGGAGGACTGGTAAATTTACTAACCAAAGAAAAGGTTATATTCTTTGAAGGATTGATTATAAAAAACAGATTCTCTAAGACAGCATCAGAACACCTGGCATCAAAACAATGGCTTCCAAAAAAAGATCGAAAATTGTCAAAAAATTAAAAGTAGTTAATGATATGCTTGAGTGTGGTGTTAAATTTATGAACGACTTTGACAACCTTCTGACAAAAGACAAAGTCCAAAAGCAATGTGTCCTCCAAGTTGTAAGCAAATGCTTAATAAATGCTAATAAATGCTAATAAATGCTTAATAAGCATGAGAAGTACTACATTCTCATGTTTCGAAAACTACTTTAACAAAAGCTCTAGAATAGATTAAATAACAATATAAAATCAACAACTCATGATTGTACTACGTCTGCACCATTTTCGGAT
The DNA here is from genome assembly GCF_032884065.1 of Artemia franciscana. Taxonomy (NCBI): domain Eukaryota; kingdom Metazoa; phylum Arthropoda; class Branchiopoda; order Anostraca; family Artemiidae; genus Artemia; species Artemia franciscana. Next base: position 30,611,808 of record NC_088866.1, read on the forward strand.
CTGTTTTGTGTGTATTGTATACCTGACTTTTATATTTTAAAGTAAAATGTCATTAGACTAATCAGTATTACTTTTTTTATTACATTTCTGCTTTAAACTGAAAAAAAGCTAAATTTATCCTTGAATAACAAAATAAACCAAGTGCACTCCTAGTGGTACCAGTTCACGTGTTTGGGGCTAAATACTGTTGTAACTCGGTTTGACTTAAAATACCAACAATTATGTATAGAATATAAATTTTGAAGAACGATATTGGCTTTCATTTGAGATATTAAGTGGGTTTTTTATTTATTTACCGTTCTGGGGTTATGGTTCGATATATCAGCTTTTTGACTAAAAATTTGAATTTTTTTCAAAATTTGAGCGACGAGCGGCAGGGTTAATGTCATTTAATCGGACCCAAATTTCGGCGATACCCATATCTGGAAAGAGGAATCATTTTGTTGGGTTGAGATAAACAAAATTCCAATTTTTTTCCCCTCCTCTATGAGATTCGGTCTCAAGGTCTCGCTCTTTGCGATACACGTTAGTACCACAGCATGATACCTCTGATACTAATAATACAATGATACCAAATCATCTGTAGTTAAAGGCTTCGCAAACAGACATCCATCTGAATAAATTAGTCATGTCCATCACCGACAGCTAGTTTTCTCTCTCTTTTTTAATCAAGTTCCCTTTCTCTTTGAAGTTCCCTGTACTTAACCGCGAGTAGGTAGAGAAGTCGTCAGTCAAAAATTCTGGCAGATAAAAACTACTTTTCCCTGATCTTCGACTCTGGCTCGGGAAGACCTGAACTCTCTCCCCATATTCATATGCACTGATAATATTTTCTGCTACGCGAACGGTACTAATATTGTTAACATTTTGACTTGAAAAGTTCATCTGCGGCCCAGTCGTACCGAGAAACTTAGCAAACAAGTCTTCTTCTTGATCTCCAGTCGGTGATGCATTTTGGTTAGTCCATACATTCATCTGAATACATATATTCATCGGAATAAATTAGTCCTGTCCGATTCCAACAGCTACTTTTATATCTTTTTCTCGCACAAGTTCTCTGTGTAACTTAAAATCATACTTTGCTCTGCACACGAAAAGCTTCCGACACCCTAAATCATCTTGTCAATTTTGTAACTTTTATTACATGTAATGATGGATTGATATCGCTTCAGATGATTTAATCTGAGGTGATTTATTTGAAAATATATTAGCAGTTAAAAATTAAAGAAATTTCTAGCAAAAAAAAACATTTTGAGTGTATGGTTACCAATCCTGTTATCAATCAGAATCTGTGAAATAGACACCTATACCATTTTTGTATCTATCTTAGTCAAAATAGAGCATTTTGTCATCATTTTCCATGCAATCTAGCAGCTTAAAACTAAATCAAATTTCTCATCATTTAATTTGGTGCGACAAAATATTTTCCAGGGGATGAACGAAACAAGAGATCAATAGCCCACCTTCTTTTAAAACCATTTATCATTCCAAGTGATACTTCAACCAATGTTCTCAAGGGCTCGCTACTTTCAAAATCGTGTACACTCGGTGACCTAAATCACAGGTGACAGATGCGTGCCGTGCGTGTTGTATAGTGCGCCATGCGGGGCACGAAGAGGAATACGAACGAAAAGGAAGGGATACATAGTGAGGCACGTGTGACGGGACAAATGGCACTGTACATGTAGGCTACACCAGGTGCCGTGCGTGTTGTATAGTGCGCCATGCGGGGCACGATGAGGAATATGAACGAATAGGAAGGGGCACATAGTGTGGCACTTATGATGGGACAAATGGCACTGTACATGTAGGCTACACCAGGTAATTGAGAATGGGCAGCCCCTTTTTGCTATGAGTTTTCAAATGTATCCAGTAGCAAAAACTACCCAGTTTTTGCTATGACATCCAAATGTAGGGAAATCTTCGAACCCACCTTCCTTAAAAGAAAAAATACTTTCAAATGACCACTCTTTTGGTTTTTTGACATACTTTATTCTTTTAGTTCATACTTCTTTTTTTGCGCCAGCACGTTGAAGAAAAACCCAATTGTTCTGCTATTTTAAATTTACGAACATATTTTTACTTTTATAATTTCATCCTAATTTTAAATATCTTTTACTGTTATTATTTTTTCTAACTCTAGACCAAGTTTTTCATGGTGTCATTAATGTTATAAATTGTTTGTATAACTTTCACTCTAGTTTGGTGACGATTTTTTTTTTCTGACTTGCAATGGTCAATTTTGAGCTGTTTTTCTGCAATATTATTTAGAAGTTACTCTGACGAATTGAATAAAATCCAACCTTAACTTTACATTTCGAAAGCAAGGATATGAAATTTTATTATATATAACTCACCAAATTCGAATTCATGGTGATTTATAGAGACTAGTATATTCCAACAGTAACAACATCGGTAAATCAAACGGTTTATTGTTTTATGTGGTCTGTTCGCAGTTTCATAATAAACTTTAGTGACCATAAAGAATAGTTTAGTGAGAAGTCAATATTTTGGTTTGACTATATTATTTTACAGTTTAAGGCTTTGTTTTTAGAACCAGGAGAAAGCATGTCTGAGCTGATTGATTGTTACAGAATACTAGAGAAGTGTACATCTCATTGCACTTGTTCCACCATACGAGCTATTTAGAACACTTTGCACCAAGCTTGGCACATTTTCATCTCGCGCAGTACCCCTCCCCTTTTGTGTATACGATTTTAAAAGTGGGCAATACTTAAGACTGTGCTTTGACCCTCGCTAGCCTAGTCTGGCTAGCGCCAGGCTAGCAATGTTTTTGACTCACTTGGCACAGAACAAGAAGCGTAAACCATTTAGAAAGTAGGCAACATTTCACATCCTTATATCTTATTCTTTCCTGATTAAATAAAAAAAACAAGTTTTTTTAAATGAAAGTAAGGAGCAACATTAACACGAACAGAAATTACTCCGTATATGAAAGGGGCTTTTCCTCCTCAACGCCTCGTTCTTTACGCTAAAGTTTGACTCTTTCTCTTAACTCTACTTCTTAAAACAGTAAGAAACTTTAGCGTAAAGAGCGGGGCGTTGAGGAGGAAAAGCCCCTTTCATATACGGAGTAATTTCTGTTCGTTTTAAGTTTTAATGTTGCTCCTTACTTTCATTTAAAAAACTTGTTTTTTTTTACTTAATTTCTGGACGTTTTTGAATTAATGCATGTTTTGATCTTGGCTCTCCGCACATAAATAATTAAAACGAAATTTGCATATTAATTAATTGCGATTAATCGGAAGATTTTGAGAAAAAAGGAGCGAGTGAGGAGGCCTAGTTGCCCTCCTATTTTTTGATTACTTAAAAAAGCAACTAGAACTTTTAATTCTTTACAAACGTTTTCATTGCTAAAAAATATAGGTAACTTACGAATTAATTTACGTAACGAACTTCTATATTCGTATTTTTTTATTGCGTGTATGAGAAGGTTCAACCCTCGTCGATACCTCGCTCTTTACCCTAAAGCTTAAATTTTGTCCCAATTCCTTAAGAATGAGCTCTGAATCACAAAGGCCGTAGAATAAATAGTTGAAATTACTAAAATACTTTAGCGTAAAGAGTGAGGTATAACGAGGAGGTTAGCCCCTCATATGCGCAATAATTTTTCTTCGTTTTAAGTTTTAATGCTGCTTCTTACTTTCAGTAGAAAAAACTTTTCATATTAATTTTTAATTGTTTTTTCAAATAATACTAGAAAAACCTGCGCTCCCTTCATTGAAATTCTCTTCCCCCATGAAAAGTTTCTCCATGTAAATATCCTCCCACGTAACCCCTCCCCTCCCGCGTCAAATCTCCCCCTAAACAAAAAAATCCCCCTGAAAACGTCTGTACACTTCCCAGTAACCATTACTATACGTAAACACAGGTCAAAGTTTGTAACTTGCAGCCCCTCCCATGGGACCAGGGCTTCCACTCTCGAATCTCAAAATTCGGGGACAAGTTTAAGAAATTCGGGGAGTTTTCGGGGACAAGTCTTCAAGATTCGGTGAATTTTCGGGGGCATGTTCAAAATAGAATTTTGTTACAAAATTTGGGAGCCAAAATTGGTTATAGCTTCGTTTTCAGCCTCAAGTAGGGCTTGGATCCGCGTACTAAATCAAGTTTTTAACAGAATAGGTTCTAGAGCTAGGGTACAGGATTGGAACCCATAGCCAAAACGATTTTTGCTGGTATTGCAGACAAAATCTCAGAACTATTTTTAAATAAATTAAAAAAAATAGGCTAAATGACGCTGCAATTTTGTTGCTTTAGGTTCTATATTATCTTTGCTGCTTTATTCCCATAGCCCTAAAACGAAATTCTTATGTCATTTATTTTCAGAAAGACGACGAAAATAAAGTAGCCTATAGAAAGGCAATAATCTCGTACAAAGCAATAACATGTGCAATGATTTCTCGAAATTAATGAATATTCTTCGGCAAGCAAACATGAACTTACACCAGAAATTTAATTTTAAAAATCACCTGAAAGCAAGGAACAGAATCAAAAATTAAAACGAATAGAAACGATAACATAGTGAGAGGACTGTCCCCTTCTAAACGCCCAGCTATTCATGCTGAAGTTTTTTAGTACTTAAGCTTCTCATTTTTCAATCGTTTTGGAAGTTGTTCTTACAGAATCGGGACTAAATCTGAACTTAAGCGTAAAGAAAAAGGGTCCCCTTCATATATATAATATTTTTTTTGTTCATTTTAATGTTGCTACTTGCGCGTACTTTCAGACGGAAAAAATCTTTTATTTTATTTCAAACAGTTTTTTAAAAATGCCAGGAAATCCAGCTCTATCTCCACAGAAAAATTATTCCTCTCCCAGGAAAAATCGTCTAGACAATTCAATACCGTTAAAGATTTATCCCGGACAAATACCATAAAGGTCCCCACGCGTAAGATTCGGTTTAAAAAGATAAACTTAAAATAAATAAAAATAATTTTTGTTTAGGATCCCTGGCCAATCCGTTTTTTCTCTGATTGGTTGAAATATATACAGGTTTTATTTTCTTGACTGGTGTTTCAAAAGCCTTTTCGGTCCGGCGGTTCTACCTAGCTTCAAACACTTAGGCCTGCTTAAATCCTAGAGTGGAAATCAGCTTTTTCAATTTCTTCTGGACCAAAAAGGGAGTATTTTGGGATGGGGGAGCCAAAAGAATTTTTCGAATGATCAAATATGTATTTGCAACAAACCTTGTTCGTACTATTCTGTGCAGGAAAAAATAAAGCCTTCAAGTTTCAATTATATTCAATTATACAAAAAAAATATGTCATTGAAAATTGCCACGAAGAGGCTCAATATCAGCTAAACTAAGCACACTACCTCCGACCTAGGGAGCCACAAAACCAGAAATAAGCGTAGCTGCTTCTTCAACAGTTGCAGAAGCCTTAACATTTGACAGAAGCTTCGTCATTTCACGGTCAAGGACAAGAGAAGAGGAACTGAGATTGAGTCTCTTCATTCCCACTTTGGTCTGAAGACTACACGCAACCGATATTGTCGCCAAACAGTTTCGTTTATCTGTTTTCAAATCTTTGAGGGCACTGAACAAGCGTTCTGCTGTAACGTTAGAAAATGGCAGTGCACACATGTAATTATTATTATTATTAGTTTATTACCCGTCAAAAACGGAAAAGACGGAGTATATAAAAGAAAAAGAAAGAAAAGCACAAATATTTAAATACACTTCCACTACAAATATTATAAAATAACACTAGTCCAGGGGTGGTTGGCTCTTAAAACATTGGTACTGAATTTGGAGATTCTTCTCTCAATGGCCATGGAAGGGTTGGTGACCTTATATTTCCTGGAGATGTCGCCATTGCTTTGCCACAAAGGGAGACACAGGAGAAACTTATCATATCTGTAAAATGCGCTGCAAATGGCTTTCTTTTCGGTAGCTTTGAATATTTTCCAGAAGGGAACCAGAGCAAGCAGATGGGGGGTAGTAAAAGCATTGTATAGCCGGGCAAGGAGAGGACGATTGAAACGATACTTATTGGCAACAAGTAATCCGTAAGACGTTCATAGACGGGAACAGAGGTGGTTTGTCAGTGCTGAGCATGTGTCCTTCAATGTAGAAGAAATAGGAAGGCCAAGATACGTAAGGGACTCACAAAGCTTAATCAGAGTGTCGCCAATTTTAACGGAGAGGTTGATTGAAAGTTCATTTTTTGAACCATTGAAGAACAGAAGTTCTGTTTTAGATTCGTTGAAGGAAAGTCCGATCTACTTGTATGCCACTGCAAGTGAGTCGTAATTTTGTTGAAATAAAGATATCTAACGAGAAACATGGAGAATATCATCAGCAAAGTTCAGTAGCGAAAGATTAATCCCACGGAAAAAGCACGACGGCTTTATTACTTGCTGTGCTTCGATAATAGCGTTATTAAACAGTGATGGAGAAGTTTTGCCACCTCGACGTAGGCCTTTGTTGACACTCAGCATTTCTTTAGAAGGAAAACTGTCAGACGGAGAGGGGATCAGGATAACAGCCGAGAGCTTATTGTACATACTGTAAACAGGGGAAAGGATGCAAGAGGAAACACCTCGCTGAAGGGCTTTGAGCAGGATATGGCCATGGATGCCAGAATCGAAGGCTCTACTAACATCAAGTGCTCCAAAGACGAGAAGATCACCATTTTTATCTGCATCAATAAGAAGATTTCCAAGAACGCTGTGAACGTGTTCCCGTCCTGAGTGCTTTTTGAAACCGAAGTGGTTGTCCGGAGTAGTGCATCGAAGTGCAATTTCATCAAAAATAAGGGATTCAAATAGCTTACAAAAAGTAGTTGAAACAAAGATCGGACGACATGAAGCGCACTGGTCAGCTGGTTTACCTTTTTTGAGAAAAGGATGGACCAATCCAACACCAAAGCTGTCTGGAACGATGCCAGTAACGAAAATCATTTGAAATTGCAGAGAAAGGTGCTATAGGAGAAGATTGCTGGCAAAGCTTAAATGGGTACCAGATATACCATCGATGCCCTTAGATTTCTTTTTTTTAACTTATCAATTCTAGAACGCATCAAGGACGGAGTGACCAGGACACCAATATCCTTAACTGCAAACTGAAGCTCCTTATCGAGGGCTTGGCAAAAGGTGTTATCTAGGTAGGATTTAGGGGCTGAAAATTGGTCTCTGAAGTAGTCGCACCAGTCTATTTCTGGCATGCAGGGCTGGCCATTGGAAGATTTGTTCTTAGATCGAAGATGCTATAAAGCAAGTGGCGAATTATCGACAATCTCGCTGGTACGGGCAATTTCGTTGGCCTTATGCTGTGCGATGGCTTTGGAAAATTTACGTTTCGTGTAAATACGAACAGCGTTGACTACTCCAGAGCGCGGCTTCCCACAGTCTGCCCATAAATGTAGCCACAATTTTGCTGAGTCACTTGCGGCCAGGAGATTAGGATTATTCTGCCAGTTAAGCACTTCCGTGCCGTGGCGAACTTTGTGGACCGGAACTGCAGTTTCCTCAGCTGTATGGATAGCATGCGTTATCTCAGAACAGTAGATATTTAGTAGGACGGTTTTTTCTGAGTTTACTGTCATATTTGTACAACAGAGAAGTGCGAAAGGAATTCGGATCTTCGACAGTATGTAGTCACATGAAGTCTGGTAGGAATCGATGTTAGCTGCTTCCCAGTTGAGGCTGAACAATCATTTAAGTGGGGAATTTGTGGGTGAAGTTTGCGGCAAGGGCTTTATTTGAAAAGAATTACAGATCGGCATGTGGTCGGATATGGAGTAATCAAGAAGAACCGTAGTATTAGAGGTGGGTTTAATCATAGAAGAACAATAAAAATAGTCCAACTGAGACACGGAACCAGATTGATGGATGAACGTAAAATCACGATCATTTCCAACATAGGTGAGACTTGGACAAGCATGGAGCAAGATCTGAGATCTATTGTTTTCAGGGTCAGACAGTTCACAGTTAAAGTCACCAAACAGGAGACAACTTAGGCATTCATCTTCATATTTTGATAGTAGCTTGGCAATAGATGTACATGTGAGAGAGAACTTTCTCTCAGACATATCATTACGGTAATTAGTAGGAAAATAAATGACGAATATGACCAAATTCGAAACTTCAACCGCAAGAAAACTATCAGACTTAGCAGCTAGATTACCAAGTAGCTCTTTCCGTATCATCAGGGCCAAACCACCTGAAGGCCTACGGCGAGTGGTCTTAGCATGGTGGGAAAACGGATTATGAGAAGACGTGAACTCCAACAGTTGACGACTATCGCTTGACAAGAAGTGTTCCTGAAGACCCACCACGTCAAACCGCAAGCGAAGTTCAGAGAGTAGGTGATGTTTCGGTAGAACTTTCCCATTGGTGTTCCATGATACAATTTATAAGGTTTCTTCAGGCATTGGAATTATTTACAAGAGATTGAGCGACAGGATATTTAAAAGTGTAACATGGGTGGTCGGAGAAATTGCGAAGAGCACACTTAAGTGCCTTGGTACAAGGATTATCTTTGGTTGTGGAGTGGCCAGCCTCACAACGCCTGGCAGATTTTCGGGTACCTGAGCACGCAGACGCAAAATGACCATATGACAGGCAAGAAAAGCATTGGGGTGGCAAGCGTTGAAATATACTAATGGGGAGTCTTTCGTACCCTATGATGGGCGGAAAGCGAATAGAAGACTCGAGGTCCTCTTTAGAATCAAAAAGAAGCTTAAACGAACGGGTGTTTTGGATCTGAGTTGCTTTCAAACATTTGGCAATCAGATCATATAGGCTATTTTCATTCAGGTCTTCAGGAACATAATGGATAATACCGAAAAAGGAGGGGCATCGGAGTTTAGGTTCGACTTCAGGGTTATTCCCGGTTATGTGTGATATATTAGATTCGGCACCACTTATCCTTTGTGACTACTTTCTAGGCGTCTCTACTGGGACGAAGCTCGATTATATTCCCACTAGCTTCTCCACAAACATGCTCTAGATAAGCTTTACGGGACTCAGGCTTTTTAAGGTCTAAGGGGGGCTTCTTGAGAGGAAGGCTTGGCCGGTGGAGTGACTAATTGATTCATGGATGTAGCAAGTTTCTCAGCTGCATGGGTTTTTTTCTCACTTTCAATAAAGTCCTTTAAATTATTGGAGATTTTTGTCACTTTTTGAGTAACAATAGCACTCAATTCATCAGGCGTAGTTGGGACCTCCGTAGGATCAAATATTACGAATTTCGGAAATTTGATCCGGTTAGTCTGACATAACTGGATCAGTTTCAGTATATCTAACACATTATCGGCAATCTTTTGGCGAGCAGCGTTGCGACTCGAAGTATTCGAATAGTGCCAAAGTGTATCCTTAGCTTTTATAATCGTATCCTTGTCATAAAATCCCACTGCCTTTTCGCAAATTTCATCAGTCTTATTTGCTTGGATATATTTGCGAAATATTTGCTTATTTGCGATAAATAATTTAGCAAAGCATTATGCACAAGTCTTTCTTTCTCATTCGACATTATGCTAATTTAGAAGTCCGGACACATTCAATAGGAAAAAATAACTGGTTACTTTTTGCACGCGACAAGAGCTCATTAGTAATCTAGTAGTATAGTCAGTAATCTAGTAATCAGTGCTAAAATCAGTAATCTAAAACCTTTCTTAGGTTTTCAAACCTCGGCTTTCCACATGGGTATGTCTGCTTACAGACAAACTTCCAATACTCCTCTACGGACATCGTACATATGTCTAAACCCGCCAAAGACACAGTGCTCTATTCACGCCATTCCCTGTCAATTATTGCCTTGTTCCACGAAGGCAACCCACGACTTCTTAAAAAAATTGCTAGGCTAGGTGGGTTTAAGTTTCGAGAATTGACAGGATCAAGTAGACTTGTGAACTCATAAACGTCACATTCAAACGTAAAGCGTCTCTGTATCTGGATAATGGCCTCCTCGTAGAAGTCTCTTCCTGTTATGTAGACCTTCCTCACCTCTAACTGTGAGATATCTGGACTAGACGAGACCAAGGATGCCAACTCCTCTTCCGCAGTATACCCGAGATAGACCTTCTGAGCGTCAGCATAATGGCTCTTGTCTGTTATGTCAAGAGCCAAAAGATCAGTACAGTTTCTGACGTAAGTTCCATCCATGTAGTTTATAGCCAAGGTTGCAATAAGCTTAAGTATTTCCGTCTTCAGCTTATAGAAAATTGGTGACTTCGATTGAAACAATACATTAAGGTCGTTTAAAAGGCCTAGAGCGTAGTCAACAAACATCATTAGAACCTTCATAAAAGGATTTTTCAGAGCACTAAGGGCAAGTTTATTGCAATGAGTGGGGTCATCAAAATTGGCACTAGTGAAATAGAGGGACAATGCGCTCCACTGTTCAAGGATTCTTCACACACATGCATGGGTTTGTCCTTCACACACACAGCCACCGGGTTTGTCCAGGGGCTTGAATTTTTTGATCTGGTGTAACCGAGAAATCTAGAAATTATTTAAGTACTGCAACTCGCTTAGCGCTCATAGAGAAATGACTATAAACCTGGCTACAAAAGTCTTCCAGAGTTTTGGTAAGCTTCTTGCAGGCATTTGAAGCACACAGATGAATGGAGTGGCAACCACACTTGACAACTACCACCCACGGATAATTGTCACTGATCAGCTTTGCTGCCGAATTATGACATCCCATCATTGAGTTTGTTTTGTCGGCACAGAAACCAGTCCAATTTCGCAGAGGCACTTGATTTTCTATTGTTTTCAATGGGCACTGGTCTGATTGGTGTTTCTCTTAGAACCTCAAACAGACTGACTGACTCTTTAGCTCTGCATTCTTTTTTAGTGTGTTCATATTCCTGGGACTTATAACACTGAAGGACTCTGCAATAGTACCGATATACAATATACCTCCCTTTTTCTTCCAAAGCACCAAATATTTCGTGCTCGCGTATATATTGTTGCACTTTGTCCTTTAGGGAGGATTCCAAATAGAGGTTGAGAGTAGGGAGGATGGAAATTTTGGGTGGGACCAGGTAGACCTTGGTTAGGTAACTGAAGCATTCAGATGCAATCACAATTGTCTAAAGTGTAAGTATGGTAAAACAATCAAGGAAATACGAAGAATAACCAATACTCACGAGATAATTATAACTTGAAGCAGAAGATATTATATCCAACCGGTTAATTTTGAACTTTCCAATGCTTAGAAGATTTGAATTTCCAAACTATAAGCTCAATTCCGTATTATATTTTCAATATCATACGTTCGCCAGCGTACCATAGTATAAAGTTGCAAAACAATATTAAAATTGTGGAACGAACAGTGAGCCTTCCACTAACTCTATTTCGGGCAGGTCATGGGAAAAGAAATATTTTCGGGGAGTTTTCGGGGAACGACATTTTTTTTCGGGGATTTTTCTCAATTTTCGGGGAAATCCCCGAAAATTCGGGGACAATGGAAGACTGCATGGGACTACGGGGGAGTAAGTCGTCCCTAAAGACATAGTTATTAGGTTTTTCGACTATGGTGAATAAAATGGCTATCTCAGAATTTTGATCCGGTGACTTTTGGGAAAACATGAGCGTGGGAGGGGCCCAAGGTGCCCTCCAATTTTTTTGGTCACTTAAAAAGGGCACTAGAACTTTAATTTCCGTTAGAATGAGCCCTCTCGCGAAATTCTAGGACCACTCAGTCGATACGATCACCCCTAAAAAAAAAAAACAATACACGCATCCGTGATCCGTCTTCTGGCAAAAAAAAAATGCGAAATTCCACATTTTTGTAGATAGGAGCTTGAAACTTCTACAATAAGGTTCTCTGATACTCTGAATCTGATGGTGTGATTTTCGTTAAGGTTGTATGACTTTTAGGGGGTATTTCCCCCTATTTTCTAAAATGAGGCGAATTTTCTCAGGCTCGTAACTTTTGATGGGTATAATTGATCTTGATGAAACTTATATATTTAAACAACATTAAAATGCGATTCTTTTGATGTAACTATTGGTGTCAAAATTCCATTTTTTAGAGTTTCGGTTACTATTGAGCCGGGTCGCTCCTTACTACAGTTCGTTACCACGAACTGTTTGATAGCGAGAAGGAACGTGATATGTGACTGAAAGCGAAAAATATATTGTCCTTGATTCAAAAACAGTCATAACAATAAATAATGCTACTGAGTACAATGACAATATGAATTACAATGGCAATACTACTGTGATAATATTAATGATAATAATACCTCCAAGTAAAAGAAACTGGTATCAACAAGTGATGGTGAAAATGAAGGCATAAAAATCATTAGAAGAGGACTGCTGAACAAAATGACAAGACAGAAAAGAAAATAAAGAGAATATGCCAGTAAATATATGCATTCAAAATAACTAGACAAATAAAACAAAGATGAAAAAGTAGAAAACTTCTGCTTTTTCAAGAAGTCTACTAGCACTTCGAAGTCACCAATCTAAGAGATGGGGTTTCTTGAATTGAAAGAATAAAGGTAGATAGGTCCACAAATAGTTCTGGCGCTTAAAATAACTTGCAAATACAGCCCCCCCCCCCACCCACCACCACCACTCGTGTGAGATCATTGTCTAGCCGTGAAAAATCATAACTTTTTTCTAGAACTATGCGTCACGGACTAAACATACACTTTGAATAACACAGACATCGATAACTTTATATATTATATAACCAAATTATACAATAGCTATATTTTACTTATAAATTGACCAAAAACATTGAACTATATTTGAAAAAATCTCTTTGAGATGAGATAATTTTAAGTAATTAATATATTTTCTTCCTCAAAGATAAATGAGAAAAAAGTAAAAGCTGCTGGGAATAGAGCTCAGAAAGAACGAGGAATTTTTAATTACAAACGAAATTAATATTTCCTTTTGTTGCTAGTGCAGAAGAAACGAGCAGAGAAGATTTAGCCGAAAAATTGTAAGAAAATGCGCTTCCACAGGATTCATTAAAAGCAACAATCTCCCGTCATATTGTCTTCATGCATCCCCCACAAAAAAAAGAAAACTCCGCTAGGAAAACCAGCAAATGGCCGAATGACAGACATATCTGTATATATTTGTATATTCAAGTTTTGGTATCTGCCAGCAACGAAGAGTTCGAAAAAAGTGACTTTGTCTATTTCATGAGTAGAAAAAGTGACAAAGTAACTAGTCAGAAGCCGTCGAAGGTAAGGCACATGGAGTACACAAATTTCAATCATAGCTTACTATCATTATTGATCACTGAGAGCACATGCGATTACAAACAGAAGGCTGAATACCTTTATTCTTTTTCATGTATTAAATAAAAAAAACTAATTTTTTTAGCTGAATGTAAGGAGCGACATTAAAACTTAAAACGAACAGAAATTACTCCGTATATGAAATGGGTTGTCCCCTCCACAATCCCTCGCTCTTTGCGCTAAAGTTTTTAATTGTTTTAAAAAGTAGAATTGTGGCACAGAGTCAAACTCTGTGCTGAATATAATCAAACGTTACCACGAACTGTTTGATTATATTCAGAGAGGTCGTGGTATAAAAAAAGTGGCAACGTGGCCCACTAGTAACCGAAACCCTGAAAAACAGAATTTGAAGCAAAAGACGAATCAAAATAATTGAATTTTATGTTGATTCCAAACATACAGAAGTTCAATAATGTTACCCATTAAAAGCTGCCAGCCTGAAAAAAATTGCTTAGTTTTCCAAAAAAGGGAAAACACCCCAATAGTCTTAATGAAAATCAAATCATCAGATTCAGCGTATCAGAAAACATTAGTGTAGAGGTTTCAAGCTACCATCTGCAAACGTTTTTTTTTTTTTTGCACGTGCGCGCGCATAGATCATGGATGCATGTTTTTTTTCAGGGGTAACCATGTCAAACCAATGGTGCTGGAAGATCAGAGAGGGCTCATTTGGATGGAAATTAAAAGTTCTAGTGCCCTGGTAAGCGACCAAAAAGACTGGAAGGCAAGAAGCCCCCTCCCACACCCCTTCTTTCCAAAAGTCATCCAATAGAAATTTTGAAATAGTCATTTTGTTCAGCATAGTCTAAAGGTCTGATAATTATGCCTCAGGGGATGACTTGACCCCCACAGTCCCTGAGTAAAGGGCTCTAAGTTATGAAATTTGCCGATTCTTTACTTAAAATATTTGTTATTGGAAAGAATAAAGACCTTTTCCGGAGGAAAAAACTTTTTTTTTTAACTCTGTGAAACTGTTGCAGACCTGATGCCCAATATAGTTTTCAATATTTCATCCGTGTTCGTGGTGAGGATCATAGTTTTGTTACTGCGGAGTAGCCTAAGCAAAAAACGATACGTGGCATCTCTACCTACTTAAGTAAAACATGACACTTTTTTTTTCAAATTTCTAATTTTTTGTTTAAGTATCGATTAACTAGGATAAAAAAAAAGGACGCTCAGTCCTCTACATCCATCTGATATTATTACAAGAGGAAAATAACAGGAAAATGACCTAAAAGAGGAAAATCACCGATCGCTGCGTCAAAACCTAGCAATAATGTTCCCAACACAATTACGAGTAATAGATCCTTTGTTATTTTATTGGCTTATTCGCAAACGCTCTTTCGGTACTAAAAAGATTCAACACATTTTCCCTAGATGAAGATTAATCAAGAGAATGAAATCAGAGAAACAATCCGATTCATTTACGCGCTGATTCAATGAGCATTAGAAATATTTACTACGTGACTTTATACGAAAGAGAGCTATTTATTATAGCATAATTGGAAAGCAAAGTACATATACTTTAAAAAGACAAAAAACATTCTCTCTTGCAGTGGCCTCAATCGGGGGAAGGAGACAAGGGACCTGTACCCTGTAGATTTTACCCCTAAGATTGTGAAAAGTACCTTTTTACGGGACATATCCATTGAACTTCTTTAGTTTGTATTGAAAGCGACAAATCCCTTCCAGATATTAAAAAATATATTCCCCCCTTAATTTTTTAGATTTGACGATACAACTATCTTGAGTTTTGTTGCAGAAGAGTATAACCCTTCGAGTGGTATGTTGAGTGTCAACACGTAATGACACCAATTATCTTCATTAATCTGAAGCATTTTCCAATATATCCATTTTTCTCAGAAATTTGCTGGTAAATTAGAAAATGAAAAAAGTTCTGCGAGCTAAGCATCAATATTGGGCGTAAAAACAATTGACTATTACTACTACTAATAACACACCAGAACACCAAGCCGCCTGAGGCCAACATAGCTACAGACACACACCTCCTCAATCCCAATATATTCAGAATCTCCGTCTTTACACCCTCCCGGGAAGTTCCAATTTCCCTTAAATCTTCCTTAAGCCTTCCTCTCACACCGTCCGGGAACGACCTGCTATGTGTTTGACTTTATATGGTTGGCCGGCAAGGACGATCTTTGGTAATATGTTATCCTTCATCCACAGACCCTTGCATTACTAGACATATGCAGCTCTCCCTCATTATAGCCCTAGAGAGCGGTATTAGTAGGTTGAAATGAATCATTTCTGAGAAATACCAAAACTAATGTTAAAATGATCCAATAAACACAAAAATGTATCCCAAATTTACTACCTGCTTTGTATTACTCAAGAACTTGTTTCAGGTTATATGAATACCAAGTTTTTCTTATTTTTTATGAGCTCAGTAGAAAAATAAACAAAACGCTTTAATAAATAAACAAAACAGTTTATTTTATCTAAACTGCCTACATGATTTCTGAGCAATTTGCTCATAAAATTCAAATAGAACGCACAACCCAAACCTGCATAAACAATAATGGATCACGCTTCTCATTTCTGCTTAACAGTTTTCTCAGAGAAAGTTGAGATGAAATACGGTGGCTTATCGCTTCAAGAAATATGCAACATAATTGCGCTGCCTAATTAAAGAGCTATGTCGGCAAAATGTATTATTTACTCATTTATTTTCTTTTCTTGTTTTTTTTTTTCACCAGGGCACTTGGTATAGAAGGAGTTGTCGTAGAATATTCAAAAGGAGCTCATTCAATTAGAAATTTCAAGTTCTAGTGCCCTTTTTAATAGTCAAAATTGTTTGGAGGGTAGCCATCCCCCACTCCCATCATATCACCAAACACAGTCAATCAAAATTTTGAGACTGCCATTTTGTTCACTGCAGTTGAAAGGTCCGGAAATTATAATAATATCCATAATAATTTTATGTTTGCCCACTCGTACAAAAAAAATTGGAAATCTGAGTAATACAAAAGTAGAAAAGGAAAAACAAGAACAACAAGCGCCAAAGAACACAATTAAGTAGCTTCTTCATTCGCAATCGTAGATCAGATGTAGAGGCAAAAACTCGAACACTGTTTAAAACGCCTTTTTCTTTTGTTCCAGTAGACGGGACAACGATAATTGAGACCGACAATTATGTCTATAGGGATGACAAGCCCCCCCCCCACAGCTCTCAAGGGAAAGTTTGTAAATTATACCCTAGGGGCATACAATATTTTTTTTATAGAAAGGATGGTCGTATAAATTTTGAAGGGGAATCATTGGACTGACAATCAGTAGTTCTAGTGCCCTTTTTAAGAATCACAGTGATCGGAGGAGAGCTACCCCTCTCTTTTAGTTTTTGACTAGAGTACTTCATATAAAAGGAGTTGTCGTAGAAACTTCGTAAGGGGCTCATTCGATTAGGTGTCAAAAGTGAATTGAGGGCAACCAGCCCCTTCCCTACCAATCTATCATTCCTCACAACACACCCGACCAAAATTTTAAGAGAACTATTTTGTTCAGCATTCTGGAAAGTCCCAGTAGTTACGTCTCAGGGGATGTCCACCTTCCCACATTCCTTAGGTTAAAATCTGTAAGATAGGCAATTCTTTCACTATTTACATATAGTATATATTATTGAGAAAGAGGTGCGTGTTTGAACTTTATTTTCCAATAACGCGAAGGGAATTCAGGTGAGCCTTTCAGATAATGTTTAGGGAGGTGTTAAACTAAATCAAAATCGTAATGTGCATAAGAATAGTCAAAAGGGCGTAATTCATGAATAACTGGGTATATTAATTAGGAACTTTCAGGGAATGATATGGAAGATGATCAAAAAGCAAATATTTGCCTGTTGCCACTACTATTACTGCTATCACACTACTGCATTAACAATACTGAGGGAATATTCGAACTAAATAAAAAGGCGCTATGTGCATGCGCATTGTCAAATGAGCGTATCTCAAAAATTGATTTGGTTATTAAGTTGGAACTTCCAGAGAAAACTAACAAAGGAAAATCATCTGACCAAAAGGTAATATGTGTACACTACTACGAGTACTTCTATCACTGCTACATTTACTACTACTACTACTACTGTTACTACTTCTGCTACTACTACAACTACTACTACTACTACTATTGCAACTATTTATGAAGGCGATACGTTAATACTGTTGCTGCTACTATTACCACCACTATAACTATTAAAAATATTACTAGTAATACAAATACTACTACTATGACTACTATTACAACTGTGCCTAAGAGCATTGAAACTAAATCAAAAATTATAGACCAGAACATAATTTGCACTTAGAACATAATACAGACCAGAACATAATTTGCACTTAACTGAAAAAGAAAACAAATAACCATGGATTGTCAGTTGAATATACATATACTGATGTTCATCCTTAAATTTTCAATAATTTTTCATTGGTTAAAGTCAAAAATGTGAAAACATTCAAAATTTATTTTATTTTCAGTAAAGTGCAAATTATGTTCTAGTCTTAAGAAGGTATGAGGGTTGTAAGGACTACTCATGTTAATTTTTGCTGAGTTGGATTCGGTTATTTATTGCATTTTCTTCTCGTTCTGGGTTTCATTTGTTTATTGATAGCGATTTATGTTAGTTTTACGCTTGAAACATTATTAGACTTTATTTCTGCTCGTTTTAGGTTTAATAAAGCTCTTTACTTTTCTTTGAAAAACTTGATTTGTAAACAAGTTTTTAAGTTAATAATACACCAAAACAAGTATTTTCCAATGAAAGTAAGGGACAAAAATAAAGCTCAAAACAAACAGAAAATGTTCTGCATAAGAGGGGGCTACCCCTTTCTCGACCCTCATTCTTTACGCTAAAGTCTTCAAGTTCTTTAAAAATACTTCTCATTCAAATTCAAGGGCCCTTGTGTTTCAGCAGTCTTTCTTAAATAATTGTGACAAAAAAGTCAATAGAATTGTATGGAAGAATCACATACTAACAAGGGCTGGTCTAAGGCGTTTTTTTTGTACCCCGTTCCCTGCAGAAGGAAATGGTAACATTTCACAATTTTGTTGTTGTTGTTTTCTTTTTTTTTGGGGGGGGGGGTAGATATATTTTTTAAAATAAAAGGAGGTGGCATTCTTTTTTCTTTTTTTCTTTTTTTTTACAGTTCGAATACAAAAGTGGATATTTTTCTATGAAAGCAATAGAAAAAAATTTTTAGCTGGAGGTGGGATTTTAGAGATGGGGGCAAATGCCCCATCTTTTCATTTAATTGACACCATTGCAAGAAAATCAGAGGTGGCACTAATTACTGGGTTGGGAGGAGTAACATATCCCATGGGGGAGCCCAAATTTAATTGGTACCAAATTTAATGGTAAAAAAACATTAATTCTGCAGTCGTTCTGGATGCAAATACGATTCACAAATATATATAAAGCAGAGGAATTACAAAATGAACAAATGACACTATCTCATCAGAAATAAGGTGTTTTCAATTGACAATCTGGATTCTCAGTTTAGATTATGAGATTTCCAACCAATTCGTGAAAATCCCCTCGGTCAGATAGCGTAAAAAAATCGTATTTTGGCGTTATAATTGAATAGTTGAAAAGGTGGAAATTTATTACCCATTTTTATTTGGAAATTCAATAAAATTTTTAGAATAAAGCCCATTTTTATAATTCTACCTGAACTTCTGCAGCCCACACAAAAAAAAAAATCCGACAGATATTCGTGGGGTCTAATTAGGAAAATAACATCAATTACTGAATGCAAAATTAGGAGAAAAGAGAAAAACTTTCTGTGCGACTATTTACGAAAAAAAGTTTCCATTTTCTAGAGCAGACCAAAATACGTGATGTTGTAAGTTAGTGAGCTATAAGTTGTAAGCTACAATCCAAAAATCCGATATCAATAATCCTTGATTGAAACATGGTTGAGGATTTTATAATCCATCTGACTGTCAGATTTTGAATCAAGACCAAATTTAACTATAAAACTTATGGATAGAGATCGAATTTGACGATCAGATTCTTAATTTGAGAATTTGGATTATCAATCAAAAAGGCCTACAATATGTTAGAGTGGAACCGACCGAAGTAAAGGTGCTGGAGAAAGTCGTGTTGAAATGGAAAATATCTGAACCATTTTTTTTTTATCTGAAAATTTGTTAAATGTTATTGGAAAATAGTGGGCTTGAGAGGAGGGCTGCTTCCCCTCTGATCACTTTAACTCTTAAACGGGGCACTAGAGCTTTTAATTTCCGACCCAATTATCTAATTTAAAAGTTTCAGTGTTATTGCTATCTATGACAGAGCGGCGCTGCCTATGATATTGCTTATATCCTCTTTTGAAAAACTGTACGTATATAGTTTTTTCGTTTAATTGAAACCCCCGTAAAAGTTCGCTAAAACATTTACCTTAAAAACCCTAAGCGTCACTAGTCAAAGTAACCTTAGTAGTAGCATTAATAGTATACACGTAGTGCCCTGGCTAGTTCAAAGCCTGCCACAACTTACCCCGAAAGGTCAAACTTAATGATGTGATTTGTTCGTCAGATATTACTGTGTCACCCTTTTGACAACCTGCATGCTCATAGTTTGTTTTAATTTAGTTCAACATCCGACTAAATATTCCACGAAACCTTCAAATTAATAACCTTAGCTTGCATAGTATGAATAGCTATTTCAGCATTTTAGCATTACACCTTTGGTTTTCTTCAATATCCCCTTAAGCCTTGGTAGTACTTGCTAGAGAAGCAGTAGTTTGAGTGGTAGCAGTGGCAGTAGTGGTAGTAGTAGCAGTAGCAGTAGTAGAGGTTGTTGTTGTAGTGGTAGTAACAGTAATGTGCATATATTGCCTTTTTGGCCAATTGATCATCTCCCTTATCGTTTCTTGAAAGTTCCAAATTAATACACTGACAACCCGTATGCACATAACGTGAATTGATTTAGTTCAAAGTTCCCCTCAACGATCTCTGAAAGGCTTGCCTGAATGCCTTTCGTCTTCTTGGAAAGTGAAAGTCAAACATGCCCACCTTTCTCAATAACATATACTATATGTAAGCAATGAACGCATTACCAAACTTACAGCCTTTGCCCTGAGGGATGTGGGGGTTAAAATCCCCAAGGATATAATTTATGGACCTTTCGACAATGCTGAACAAAATAGCTCTCTTTAAATTTCGATTGGATCTGTTTTTGGAAATAATGGGCATGGGGGAGGGGGTAGGGTTGGATTGCCCTCCAACATCTTTCGAATCTTAAAGAGGGCACTAGAGCTTCCAACTTCAAATAAAATGAGCTCCAATCGAAGTTTATCCGACAATCCATTCCTTAAAAACTTTAAATTCCCCGGAGCATAACTAACTGCACCCTTGCCCCTGGGCTCTGAGGGGTTGCGTCAAAGCTGGAGGCATTGTTTTGTGTTCTTTCAACTATTTTGAACAAAATTGCTGTCTCACAATTTCCATTAGATGTGTTTGGAGAAAAGAAGGCATCGGGGGAGGGTCTTTGCCTTACTATCACATTTGACTCTTAAAAGGGAACTAGAACTTTCAATTTAAAATCAAATGAACCTCCTATAAAGTTTATATCAACAGCCTTTCCATAAAGACCTTATATGCCCCATGGCCACAACTTACAAATCTTGCCCCCAGGCTCTGGGGGGCTGTGTCAATACCGAACGCCTTGGTAAATGATCTTTTTTTGTTCAGACTGGATATCTAAAAAAATCGCTGGATCCATTTGGAGAAAAGGGGACGTGGGGTTGGGCTAGTCGCCCTTCGGACACTTTTGACTTTTGCACTAGAAGTTCTGATTTAAAATAAAAAAAATCCCCCTCCGAAGTTTACACGACCACCCCTTCCATAAATTATCTTATATGTTAATAATGGACAACCCGTATAACCTATAGCCCTTTCCCTTTGGGCTGTGGGAATGTTGTCATCCCAAAAGATATAATTACTGGACCTTTTAACTATGCTGATACAAAATGGCTATCTCAAAGTTTTGGTCGGATGTGTATGGCGAAATAATAGGAGTGGAAGAGGCTGGATCCTCTAATCACTTCAGATTCTTAAAAAAGAGACTAGAAATTTCAATTTCCTACTGAATGAGCTCCTTTTTAAGTTTCTTAATGATGATATTTTCAACACATATAGAATTTTTCTCTATATCCTGTTTTCATTCTCACTGTAATGTGATTGACAGATAAAGAACACATCATCCCCAATGGTCTTCAATCCCTTAAAAGGGCAAAAGCCGATCGCAACATTCAGCAATTAACTTCATGAAACTCCAAAGAAAACCTCTTACAGCATGGGATATTCTACGAGGCCTTGCCCTTTTTTATTCTTTTTTCCCTTTTTATTCTCCTTCTTCTTAATAATAAGCAACATATACTGACAACTCAATCCCTTAGAAAATTATAAGGATTCTGCAGAAGACAAAAGTTGAAGATCGATCGATCATAAAGAGATCGAAAATAATATCTATTTAACTGAACGGAAACACACTCCTTCGCACTTAAAGGGAAAGTTTGACCCGTTTCACCTCAGGGTAGCAATGCCGATTTTGGATATGTTTATAAGCATGCTTTTTCCATGATATAAAAATCATTTCTGTTGCAATTTGTTCAAGTTCTAACCATATTTTAACCGTACTAATGTGGGATATTCTACGAGTCCTAGTCCTTTTTTATTCTTCTTTTTACTTATTATTTGCCTTCTTCTTTATAATCAGCAACAGATATTGACTAGTCAATCCCTTAGAGAATTACAAGGATCCTGCAAAAGACAAAAGTTGAAGATCGATCGATCATAAACGATCTATTTAACTGAACGGAAACTCTAGGAAAACATCTTGCAGTAAAGGACATCAGTGACATAAAATAGAGAACGGGAAATTGAGTTACTTAGAGATAAAATTCAATATTCCCTGAGACGGTGTATGTTTTTCAAAATGCAATTTCAGCCCTGCACACAAAGGGAAAACACACTTACAATATTATTGGAAACAGATAGATGAAAGCCAGCAAAGGTTTCAAGCAAGAATTCAATAATCTCAAGAAAAACAAAATAATATTGCCGCAGAGATATGTGGAGCTATAAAAATAAATAAATGACTTTGTCAGAGCAATATAAATCAACGAAAAATAATAATTAAGAATATAATCCCGTGCCAGATCATTCGATGGCAAACACATTTGATATTTTTATTGATATTTTATGTCATTTAATATTGATATTTTATGTAAATGATATTTACACACTTTGATAAATAGAGTTTGGTTTTGATATTAATTCGATAAATGGAACTTTCTATGTTCCAAAAAAAAATAAGAAAAGAAAAGTAGAAATAAGAAAGGGGCTAGTAAGTAGAAATAAGTACAATAAGAAAGTTGAAGTATTATACGAGAAAACAAGAAGCGTCAAAAAAGTAAGAAGATAAGCGCACAATCAGAGATGATACGTCCATGAAAAAGATTCTACAATCTCTAAATATTTGGATCTTCTTTAAGTAAAAGAAGACACAGATCCCCTTCCACACACCTAAACAATTGCTAAGACTAAAAAAAAAACAAAAAAAAAAAACAATGAGACTTGAAGAAAAGTACCCAGCGCCATCTAGAATTTTTTGGTTCGATTATGGTCCTTGTCTTATTCAGTACAGATTTTCAAATTAGTTCGTTCAAGCCAAGTTTCTAAGCAGCTCCTGGTGTTCTTTGACCACGAAAAAAGAGCAACAAAAAAAAGGTGGCGATGATCAAAAGTCAATACAGCACATCGATTGTAAGACTTTTAAATTTAAAAGGCAGACGTGTTTCAGATTTGCTCATGAAAGACTTTAAAAACCCATATTTTCAACCCCTTTGTCCACAATATAAACAAATGATGGATCAATTATGCCCTGAAATATTCAACTAAAAAGAAAAAAATCTAATTTTTTGTACTAAGAACCGATCAAACCAAATTATTCGTCAAAAGCTCGTCGTCCTCATTAAGGCCCCCCTGGTCCAGTCAACTTACCCTGAAGATTCCTGCCGACCAGTAAAAAACAGTGTTAGGTTCATTTTTGGAATGTAAAGAGTCGATAAAACCCAGCACTTTTTCAAATATTTTCTCCTCTTCGGTTCTTTTGCCCAGTGTGTATGCCTAATAAGCTAAGCGACAAGAGAAGAGCCAGCACGGCCAGTTATTTTAAAAGTTTTGTCTTAATTTAGGTCCCCTTGTCCCTGTCTACATGCCCTGTAAATTTTAGCCAATCAGAAATGGATAAAAATTGGATGACTCGAGAAGGGTCACATACCAAAACAACCAAAATGCTTTATCTGTACTCCCGTTTTTTAGATCTTCCCAGCCTTGCTTGCATGCCCTTCAAGCTTCAAGCCCATCAGAGTCAAACCAAATTTTAAGAGTAAAGATAAAAAGATACTTAAGACTGAATTGTTGAAAAAGAAACAAACAAACAATACGAGGACAAAGAAAGGATGGTTTCTTATCTCGTGCAGATCCCTCCAACCCACAAAACAAACTCAGTAAGTCAGAGTTTGAGCGACAGTAAATCTGGTATTTATGGATGTAAAAGTGACTTAGTGTAAAAGCTAAGAGACGTTAACACGTTGTACTTTAAGCATGATTTGGCGTATCAGGCTTATCAAAAAGGCCCAATGTTCTGATTATCTTTTGCCACATAACAAAATTAATCTTGAGGAGCTGTTGAACTTTGGCCAAAAAGAATGAATGTAACCATTGGTGGAATAAGCGCATAACCTCATCAGCATACGATTCTGGATATTGATAAGCTCAGATACACTAAAAAGGTATCTATGTAGGCTATGCAAAAATGGTAGTATTACCTTGAAAAACACACGTTATTTTCTTTTTCGATTGGAGGTAGAAGTGTAGCTGACCGTTTTCCTGTCGTGTTTTTAAATTCATAAGAACTTTTTCTCTATGGAATAAGATCCATCAAATCATTTAAAGAATTAAGGTTAAGGGGAGGGGGTATTGTAAACCATTCAGGGAAGAACTCGTATCTGCAGCACTAGTTCCACAATTCAACAAATATATAATACGCCTAGTTTCTGATCCAAAATTTCCTATCCTTATAATATGAACTCTAGGTTTGTTTTTTTTTTGTTTTTTTTTGGTTGTTTTTTTTTTTTTTTGGTTGTTTTTACAGGTTAAGAGACTATTTCGCCAGTGTTTCTAAATTTACTATGGATAAGTGGCGCTAAACGAAGTCCTTCGCCAAGATGGACTTACGGGACTATTTCGCCCTTAAGCCATTATATGATTTATCAACATGTTGGTCTACGATGATCGACAGAGTATTTTCACCGTTGAAAAATTGTGCTGTTTTGCCTGACTATCCTCATTTCTTCAGTCCAAGTTCTGCAGTTCAACTGCCTCTGTATAACGTTTCTCTGCCAATTTTAATGATCCCATCATTAGTGTTAATACTAGATCATATTTTTCATGATTGCTTTTAAAGGATGAGAGACAATATTACCAGTGTTTCGGAACTTACTGTGAATATACAGCTCTAAAAGATCTCGTTTGTTGAAATAGACTTATTGACAATCTCTCCTTCCCTCCAATTTATGCTCCTATTTATCAAGTGTCGATGTAGGAAGGTCAAGATGATACGCCATCGTCGAAAGATAGAACTTTTGCACCCTTAAGCCATTATATGATTTATCAACATGTTGGTCTACGATGATCGACAGAGTACTTTCACCGTTGAAAAATGGTGCTGTTTTGCCTGACTATCCTCATTTCTTCAATCCAAGTTCTGCAGTTCAACTGCCTCTGTATAACGTTTCTCTGCCAATTTTAATGATCCCATCATTAGTGTTAATACTAGATCATATTTTTCATGATTGCTTTTAAAGGATGAGAGACAATATTACCAGTGTTTCGGAACTTACTGTGAATATACAGCTCTAAAAGATCTCGTCTGTCGAACTAGACTTATTGACAATCTTTCCTTCCCTTCAATTTATGCTCCTATTTATCAAGTGTCGATGTAGGAAGGTCAAGATGACACGCCATCGTCGAAAGATAGAACCATTTTGTACTTGCTTGCACATGCCCATGCTTTCAACTTTCAATGGTAAAGATTGAGGATCTAGGTGAAACTTCCGTTAATTTCCAAGCCTTAACAACAAATGTGAAGGAGTTGCTGATTTCCTCTACCGTGTCCACAATACTTTCGAGTAAACTGTGAGCCCATGGGCCCACTAATTCAAAGTTTTAAAATTCTGGGGTTGTATTCTGTTATTTCTTATATTTATTTGTTTGCGTTTTTTATAATTTGATTTTAGCCAAAACCCATGTAGAAGAATTACAGCTGCCCACCTTGAGCAACAAATAAAATCACTTTTCCATGGGATGTAGTAATGCGTCTACTTTTTTTTTATTCTCCTCCCCCTTCATGTTTGTTTTCTTTCACCGTTAGAGGGGTTCTGATATAAGTCAATTTTACCAATAAAGTAAATGAGAAGAAAACATGGGGAATTCCTTCTTGTGCATTTATATATGAGTTTCAGCTCATGTTAGTTCTTGATAGTGGTCTTAGTCTGCCATTAATAAAAATCAGTATCATACATCATAAAAAAATTCAGTGCCTAGGATCATTATGGTTTGAATCAATACTCCAATTATAGTTGTATAGTAATTTTTGTATAATTCCACTTGATTTGAATTACCTTAAAGCTATTCTCAGTTATTACGTAAAAAACAGCGCCAACCCAACTATCGGCTGAGTCAATACCATCTATGTTTATAGAATAACAAGAGCTTAGAGCTTAAATGGCAATTGTGACGAGGTCAGAAGAGCCAAGAGCTCATATGGCTTGAGCTCTAGCAAAATTCTAAGGATCAATAGATTGATTCAAAAGGAAAATCAGAGGCTTAATGCCAGTCGGGATTTGTAATAAGAGCTCTGAGACACGAGGTCCTTCTAAATATCAAAATTCATTCAGACCCGATCATCCGCTCGTAAGCTAAAAATACCTCAGTTTTTCTAATATTTCCTCTCCCTTTAGCCCCCCAGATGGTCGAATCGGGGAAAAAGACTTTATCAAGTCAATTTGTACAGGTCCCTGACGCGGGTACCAATTTTCCTCGTCCTAGAACGTCCAGGCGCACCGAACTCGCCAAAGCACTGGGCCCCCATAACTCCCTCAAAGAGAGCGGATCCAGTCCGGTTACGTCAATCACGTATCTACAACATTTGCTCCATCTACCCACCAAATTCTATCCCGATCTCTCCACTCTAAGCGTTTTCCAAGATTTCCGCTTTCCCCCACCAACTCCCCCAAATGACACCAGATCTGTCCGGGATTTAAAATAAGAGCTCTGAGGCATCAGTTCTTTCTAAATATCAAATTTCATTCAGATCCGGTTACCGGTACTCAAGTTAAAAATACCTCACTTTTTCTAATTTTTCTGAATTAACACCCCCGCCCCCAACTCCCCAAAAGAAAGCGGATTCAGTCCGGTTAATCACGTATCTCGGACTTGTGTTTATTCTTCCCACCAAGTTTCAAGCTCAATCTCTCCACTCTTAAGCGTTTTCCAAGATTTCCCGTTTCCCCCTCAAACTCCCCCAATATCACCGGATACGGTCGGGATTTAAAATAAGAGCTCTGAGACACGAGATTTCATTAAGATCCGGTCACCCATTCGTAAGTTAAAAATCGTCATTTTTTTCGATTTTTCCTCTCCCTCCAGCCGCCCAGATGATCGAATCGGGGAAAAAACTGTTATCCACTCAATTTGTGCAGGTCCCTGACACACCTACCCATTTTCATCATCCTAGCACGTACAAGAAGCACCGAACTCGCCAAAGCACTGGAAATCCCCCCAGCTCCCCCAAACAGAGCGGATCCATTTAAATTATATCAATCACGTATCTAGAACTTGAGCTTATTCTTCCCATCAAGTTTCATCCCGATTTCTCCACTCGAAGCGTTTTCCAAGATTTCCAGTTTCCCCCTCCAACTCCCCCCAATGTCACCAGACCTGGTCAGCATTTAAAACAAGAGCTCAGAAGCACAAGATCCTTCTATATATCAAATTTCTTTAGGATCTGATCACCCGTTCGCAAGTTGAAAATACCTCATTTTCTCTAATTTTTTCGAATTACCAACCCCCTTCCAACTCCCTCAAAGAGAGCGGATCTGATCCGGTTACGTCGGTCACGTACCTTTGACTTGTGCTTATTCTTCCTACCACGTTTCATCCTGATCTCTCCACTCTAAACGTTTTCCAGGATTTCCTGTTGCCCCCCCCCCAACTCCCCCCAATGATACTGGTTCCGGTTGGGATTTAAAATAAGAGATGTGAGTTATGAGGTCCTTCTAAATATGAAATTTCATCAAGATTCGATAACTCCTTCGTAAGTTAAAAATACCTCATTTTTTCAAATTTTTCAGAATTCCCCCCCCCCTCCCCCTAACTCCCCCAAGGAGAGCAGATCCGCTCCGGTTATGTCAATCACGTATCTAGGACGTGTACTTATTTTTACCACCAAGTTTCATCCCGATCCTTCCACTCTAAGCATTTACCTAGATTTTAGGTTTCCACCTCGAACTGCCCCAATCCATTCATACTGGAGGTTCCAGGGACTTCTTGGTGTCCAGTTCTAAGCCAGGTTAAGCGCTTCGGTGTAGAATTGGGAAAATGTGTTGGCCCCCATTCTTCACTGGTATCCGGGACCATTGCTTTTCCTGAGGCCAAAATAATTTCAATGATTCAAAGAACATGAAAATTGGAACTTGGAGACGATTCAAACTGGATTTATTAGGAACTTCAGAAACTCATATCCCACGGTGGAAAGCACAACATTAAGTGATATAGAATTTATTTACTCGGGCAGGAAGGACAGGGTTCATAGACAGGGACTCATTTTATGACTAAAAAGTTCAGGGTATCAGTTATAATAGTATATGGCCCTGTAGAGCCGACTAACGGAGATGCTAGTGACTCAGGTGAATTTAACCTACAGTCACGGGAGCAAATAGGCAGGGTCACAGGAGGAAGTATGGTGTATTAGGATTTTAACACCCAGATCAGTAGAAACAGGGATAGAGGTATCCTATCCTAGGAAAACTCTTAGTAGGAAAAGAAAACAGCAATGGCTAAAGACTGTAGCAATTTTGTAGGTATAACAATCTGGTTATAACCAATACGGTGTTTGATCATTAAATGACCCATTAGTTAACACGGTATTCGCGTGATGGTGAGAGAACAAACCTTATTTATTATATTTTTGTAAGCCGAAGACTGGCAGGATCAGTAAAAGATACTAGGGTATATAGGAGTGCTGTCTTTGATATTAGAGGCAAAGATGAACATCTGGTAGTGTCTAGGGCTAATCTAAAGCTGAAATTTCGGAAGGGTAACTACCTCCTGGGAAGTTATGATGTTAGTAGACTCCAGGATGAGAATTTGAGAGAGAATTTTCAGGAACAATTAAATACTAAACCGAGGAGTTTAAAAAATTGACAACATGGAAGATGGATGGAATAATTCTAGGAAAACAATTTGTGAAGTTGTTGGTGGTGTCTTATGGAAGAAAGTTAGGACTACAGCTTTGAATATTAGTGAAAAGGCTTTAAACTTAACAGAGAGGAGAAGGGGCCTATACAGGTATTATCTGTGAGATAGATCACATGAAAACAAAAGGAGTATAAATAAAGTGGAGGAAGCATTAAAATATGAGCTAAAGAGGTGTGAATTTTTCACACTCGAAAAAATTTTGGAAGAATAGGAAGATAAATCTGCAAATCAAGATTGGAATATTAGAAGCTACAGTAACGACAGTGGTCAAATATGGCTCTGAAGCATGGGTACTCTGAAAAGCAGATGAAGATTTGCTAGATGTTTTCCAGAGAAATTGCCTACGGATTGTTCTGGTTACCCGGCTGACAGATCGTATTTCAAACAGTAGGTTATACGCAAATTGTAGTTCAATCTCACTTTCTAGGATTGTAATGGGAGAAAGGTTGAGATGCCTAGGGCACGTTCTGCGGATGAACAGTGAATATTTCTAAGGATTATCCTTTTCGGCCAACAGTCTAGGGCTAAACGGAAAGCAGGTCGTCTGCGGTTGGGGTAGGAGGAAGTCATGAAGAAAGATTTAAAGGAAATGAGAACTTAAAGGGAGGATGTACAGAGGAGACTCTGAATAGATTGGCCCGGAGGAAGAACGTGCGTAGCTGTATTAGTCTCAGGTGGTTTGGTGCTGTGGTGAGTCTTTAGTCATAGTAGTAGTATTAATTATTATAAATATTTTAACAACACATACTAAATATTTGAAAACATCAGTGACGGCCCGGAAGTATTACGGTTTCTGCGAATTTTTCATACGAAGATGTTCCGGCGGAATTTTCCAGGGACTATTTTCCGCATGTTTCGAATTCTGGGAATTATCATTAATTTTCAGGGAAGGGGGCATTTCTGGAGTGATCGAGAAACCAATAAGAGATTAAAGTCTTATTTAAATGAAAATATACTAAGGAGAATTTTTCAGGCTGAATCGCCCGCAAGCAATTTAACAAGGAGGGCGGATTCTCAGCGAGAATGGAACTGCCTGGAGGGAATTTGAGAGGGAGAAAGGTTTATTTTTCGTTGGACGAAATTTCAACGAAGGAGTTTTCCATGAGGGATGGGGAGGTTCCCTCTCCATACATGAAGGGTTGTCCCCTCCTTAATGCCACGCTCTTTACGCTAAATTTTGACTGTTCGTTCTAATTTAATAAGAACGTTTACTGAAACACGAGGCCCGTTTAATTAGAATAGGAAGTTTTTATAAAAGTGCTAACAGCTTTAGCATAAAGATCAAGGCAATAAAAAGGGGCAACCCTTCACATAGGGAATAAATCTTCCAAAATTAATGTGTAAACTTTGTTTTAATTTTTCATGTACGGTGAGCCAAATTTGAACCTGCATTAGTTGAAAAACGTTCAAAAATTAAATAAAATAACTAAGTTATTTTGCTGAAAGTAAGGAGCGAGATTTAAACAAACAAAAATTATTCCATATATTAAAGGGGTTTTTCACTCATCAACGCCTTGCTCTTTACGCTAAAGTTTTCATTGTTTTCAAAAGTAGAGTCATGACAAAAGTGAAACTATAGTGTGAAGAGTGAGGCGTTGAGCAGGGAAAAACTCTTTTCATATACGAATTAATTTCTGTTCGTTTTAAGTTTTAGTGTTGATCCTTACTTTCAGTTAAAAAAAAATAGTTTTTCTATTTAATGCAACAAGAGCTAAGACCTCATATGGCACTTGCGACGAGGCCGGAAGAGACAAGAGCCAAGAGCACATATAGTATGAGGTCTAGCAAAATTATAAGAATCAAAGATTGATTTAAAAGGTAAATCAGAGGCTTAATGCCGGTCGGGACTTAAAATAAGAGCTCTGAGTCACGAGGTCCTTCTAAATATCAGAATTCATTAAGATCCGATCACCCACTCGTAAGTTAAAAAAATCTAATTTTTTCTCATTTTTCCTCTCCCTTCAGCCCCCCAGATGGTCGAATCGGGGAAAACAACTTTATCAAGTCAATTTAAGCAGCTCCCTGACACGTCTACCAATTTTCATCGTCCTAGCACGTCCAGAAGAACCAAACTCGCCAGAGCAATGAACCCCACCCCCTAATTCCCCCAAAGAGAGCGGATCTTGTACGGCTACTTCAATCACGTATCTGCGACATTTGCTTATTCTACCCGCCAAGTTTCATCTCACTCCAAGCGTTTTCCAAGATTTCCAGTTTCCCCCTCCAACTCCCCCCAATGTCAACAGATCTCGTCGGGATTTGAAATAAGAGCTCTGAGACATGAGTTCTTTGTAAATATCAAATTTCATTAAGATCAGGTCTCCCGTTCTTAAGTTAAAAATACCTCAATTTTTCTAATTTTTCCAAATTAACACCCCCCAGCTCTACCAAAGAGAACGGATCCGTTCCAATTATTTCAATCACGTATCTATAGCTTGTGCTTATTCTTCAAATCAAGTTTCATCCCCAATCTCTCCACTCTAAGCGTTTTCCAAGATTTCTAGGTTTCCAAGATTTCCGGTTTCCATGATTTCTGTTTCCCCTCTCCAGTCCCCTATAACCCTGGATCCGATTTGAATTGAAAATGGAGCATCTGAGACATAATATCCTTCTATATATCAAGTTTCATTTGGATCCGATCACCCATTCGTAAGATACTTAAATTTTCACGTTTTCCGAGATTTCCGGTTTCCCTCTCCAACTCCCTTTAATGTCAACGGATCTGATCGGGATTGAAAATAAGAGCTCCAAAGCACAAGATGCTTCTAAAACCAAATTTCATTAAGATCTGATCACTCGTACGAAAGTTACAAATACCTCATTTTTTATAATTTTTTCCGAATTAATCCCCCTCTAACTGCACCAAAGAGAGCGGATCAGGTCCGGTTATGTCAGTTATGTCAGTCATGTATCTTGGACTAATGCTTATTCTTCCCACCAAGTTTCATCCTGATCTCTCCACTTTAAGCGTTTTTCAAGATTTCCGGTTCCCTCCAACTCCCCCCCAATGACACTGGATCCGGTCGGTATTTAAATTAAGAGATCTGAGTTACGAGGTCCTTCTAAATATGAAATTTCATTAAGGTCCAATCACTCCTTCGTAAGTTAAAAATATCTAATTTTTTCTAATTTTTAAGAATTAACCATCCCCCCAAGTCCCCCAAAGAGAGCGGATCCGTTCTAGTTATGTCAATTACGTATCTAGGACTTGTGCTTATTTTTCCCACCAAGCTTTATCTTGATTCCTCCACTCTTAGCGTTTTCCTTGATTTTAGGTCCCCCCCCCCCCCCCCGACTCCCCACATTGTCACCGGAGCCGGTAGAGATTTAAAATAAGAGCTCTGAGAACGATATCCTTCGAAACATCAAATTTCACTAAGATCCGATCACCCATTCGTAAGTTAAAAATACCTCATTTTTTCTAATTTTTGCAATTTAACCGTCCGCCCACTCCCCCCCCCAAGACGGTCGAATCGCGGAAACTACAATTTCTAATTTGATCTGATCTTGTTCCTGATACGCCTGCCAAATTTCATCGTCCTAGCTTACCTGGAAGTGCCTAAACTAGCAAAACCGGGACAGGCAGACCGACCGACAGAATTTGCGATCGCTATATGTCACTTGGTAGATACCAAGTGCCATAAAAAAGTGCACTTCTTTCAATCCGATTTTCACGTATTTCTGTTTATGTAACTAAACCGGCTTCTTTGCTTAAATTTTTCTTATTTGTCACTTCCACAAATATCCGCCATCTTTTTTGTGGGCTCAGACTCTTGTATTCAATTCTTGTATTCAGATTCAATTCTTGTACATGGTCAAACTTTTGGAATCCAGAGTGAATTATTGAGACTGCTCTTTGGTGTGTAATAAACCAGGGATAAACATGTGAGTATGAATATAGGCAGAGAATGGGGTGTTTAAACTTTAAGTAAGTTTTTTTTTTTTTTGGAGGGGAATTTATTGGAAAACTATATCGGTACCGTATCTTTGCGACACCGATATATCGGTATCGGACAACAAAATCCATATTGGTTGGGCCCTACTTTCCATAGCTGAGATGGAGATAGAAAATAAGTCAATTATTCATTGAAAACAGGACAATTTTCCTATTTTTTAGCAAACGTAAAGCCTTCTCAAACAGTGGCGTAATTTCATCAAAATCTAGGAGGGAGGGTGAAATGCTGGAGCCAATTTTCCCAATTCAAGTGAGAATGACCGTGAATATGGAATATGAGGCATATACTACCATAAAGACAAAGCTACACTAATGAAAACTGATCTGTTTCTGTGGATGCTTGAAATATGTTGGCCTATCTTAGTTTTGACAAGATGTTTGAAGACGCTAAATTTCACCTAGGAGGGGACAAACTGGTGTGGGGGCTGGTTCGGTGAACGGATAGGTCTGGGACTCCAATATTTCAGACCTATCCATTATCATTGGATATGAGCGTCTTATCTTTAGGTGTAAGTTACGGCTCCAGGCTTGTTGCAGAATCACTTATTTCAGAGTCAACATATAGCTTTTTTTTTATTCCCGTGTAGCTTGAAGCTACGGTTGGTCAAAATGTGTTTAGTGTGTTTTGATTTTGGAAGACTAATCTTCTCTATATAGAAACAAAACAGAGCTCGTTGGCTTTGTTTTATCGTATTTTCAATAGGTGGACTACTTTCTATATGTAAATATTCAAAATGTGTCTTGTGTGTTTGTCCACATAATATCGTTGTTTCAATTTGCCAACGACGCCTTAAGCGGTCTAATGCCCTTGAATTTCGCAAAGATATTTCTGGAGCATTTCTCTAAGGATCGATAGCTTTGGAAAATTATTTCCAGGCGACCAGCACCTGTTTTACTACTCGGGAAAGCTTTTAGTGCGGGAAGAAGGTGGAAAGCCTACTTGGTCTACGAATGTTTACAAGAGATAGAAAAATGTTGAGTAAAGAATTAAGATACAAGAACATTTTTATCTAAAGATAAAAATCTTTAGATTTTTATTAGTTAGATTTTAGATTTTAGTTAGGTCAATTCTTTAAAAGCGAGGCTCCTGTCGAGGCATAGGCTCCTGAAGTTTGGTTACAAAAAATCAAGCTATGAATTTTTTTTAAATCCTTCAAAACCTGTACAAAACTTGGACAAAAAAATATTATTTTATATGAAAAGTGCGATAAGTTTATGGTAAAATAAAAACAAATGAGAGCAATAGACTTTGGGGTTGCCTGCTTCCCAAACCCTAGTGTACAGGTCAGAGTGACATCTGTGCGTGGAAAAAAAATTATCTAATATGAAAAGTGCGATATGTTTATGGCAAAAAACAATAAGTGAGAGCAATAGACTTTGGGGTTGTCTACTTCCCAACCCCTAGTGAACAGGTCAGAGTGCCATCTGTGCTTAGAAAACAAATAAAAATTATTTCATATGAAAAGTGCGACAAGTTTGTGGCAAAAAAAAACAACAACTGAGAGCAGTAGACCATGGGGTTGCCTACTTCTCAGCCCCTAGCGAACAGGTCAGAATGCCATCTGTTCCAATACGCGTGTCACAGCTGTACCACCTATGGTGAAGCTGTACCACTTTTATCATATTTTCGTTACGCTTGGTATACTTCCACCATACATAGCCCACTTCCACTACGCATGGCATACTTCAACCACGTGTGGTAGGAGCCACCCTCTGCAGATGGTTTTTGAAAGTGGACAGTCGATGCCTGTGTAAAACACACAGCCATACAAGAGAAACACAGTTCTTATGCAGAAGATGCAATTTTTGAAGAAAAAATTAGCTTAAAAATTTGTTGATTTGATGAATAACACAAAATAAAAAAAAATCACCAAAAAAAAAACGACCAAACGGCGCAAGTGTACCCCGTATGACAACACTCTGCCTTAGAAATAATCAGAATATTGTTTCCAATTGCTCTTTTGTTAGAACGTATCTCAGCTGCGACAAAATACTTGTTTCATTATTGCAGGTACCTTCTCTATGTTAAGAAGTTTTCTTTTTAATTATCTATTAGCCAGATCAGTATTGCAGCTTATCCTGCACAATGTTGTTGCTACTGGGGAGCAATGAAAAACTTGCTTCATTGCTGACTGCACCTGCTCTGTGTAAATTAGTTTCTTTAAACGTCTATTAATCTACTCAGTTTTGTAGCTGACCTTGTACATTTGACAAAAAACGAGAAAATACGAATAATAATAAAAATACAAGAAAATAGGGTGATTTTCAGCCTGTGGGCGAAACGGAACAAAGAAAGACAAAGGAAACGATCATCTCAGTATTGCAGCTAACCCTATACAGCGTCGTCGCTACTGAGCAGCGGCACAAAATTTGTTTCATTACTGCCTGCACCTCTTCGGTGGAAGCTCAGTATTGTAGTGAGCCTTGTACAGATTTGTTGTTTCTGAGAAGCGATAAATAAAAAAAAACAAGTTTTTTTAACTGAAAGTAAGGAGTGACAGTAAAACTTAAAACGAACAGAAATTACTTCGTATATGAAAGGGGCTGCTCCCTCCTCAACGCCCCGCTCTATACGCTAAATTTTGACACTTTCTCTCAACTCTAATCTTCAAAACAGTAACAAACTTAGCGTAAAGAGCGGGGCGTTGAGGAGGGAGCAGCCCCTTTCATAGGGAGTATATTTTTTAACTATCCATTGCTCAGCTCAGTATTGTAGCTGACCACGTCTAGTTTTTGTTTTTTTGGGGTTTTTTTTTCCAAACTTCTCACCAAACTTCTGAGAAAAACGAGTATCATTTTTACCTGTACCTCCTCTGTGTGAAGTAATTTTCAAACCTATTTATCGATAACCAAATTTCTGAGAAAAACATCAAATTGTTTCATGCATGCCTACACCTCCTCAATGTGAAGTAATTTTTACGAGCTATATATTGATCAGCCAGCATTATACCTGGCTCTTGTTCTAAATGAATACTTCTAAAAACAATTCCAACGAACCTCAAGTAAATAATGACGAAAACCACACTGCCTTTCCATAATACAACAACAAAAGAGAGAATAATGAGGACTTTTTTCCCAAGACAGTGAACCAACAAAACCTATTTGAATATTTCGGCCCTATATCTAAGGGCCGTCTTCAGCAAAGAAAAAATAAAAACAATAAAACACTTACAATAAAAGTTCTCAGTTAAAAATCCATTTTTTTTTTAAATAGCCTTGGCATCATTACTTCTTAACGAAAAGTTCAGCCAAGACTCTTGGCTGAACTTTTCGTTAAGAAGTAATGACATCATTGGGACATCATTTCATGTAGAAAGACTAATAGATAAATCTTTAAAGAATGGTAGGCCTGTTGACCTTGTTGAACTTAGAATATTAATGTTATTCTGGTCAAGCGACGGTTTTTTTTCAAAAAAAAGGAAAATTTCCCAAAAATGGCAATTTAATGATTTCAAATAAAAAAAAAGTCTATCAAAGAGTTGCATTAGAGAGGTGAGAGTAAATTTGGTATTAATACATTTTTAACCACTTTAGGAATCAATAACATTCCCTTTTCAGGCAGAATAAATAAAAACCAAGTTTTTTTTTAACAGAAAGTAAGGGGTGACATTAAAACTTAAAACGAACAGAAATTATTCCGTGTACGAAAGAGGCTATCCACTCCTCAACACAAAGCTCTTTACGCTAAAGTTTTTTTATTACTTTAAGAAGTAGAGTTGGGACAAAATGTCAAACTGTAGCGTAAAGAGCGAGGTGTTGAGGAGGGGACAGCTCCTCCTGTCCCCATATTTGTTTGAAGAAAATCAAATATCCTGTCCTTGACATTTGTTTGAAGAAAATCTAATATGATATTTTTGGGATTAAACGAGTTAATCCCCCTCTCCTCTGTATATATAACTCTCTTGACTCATGATCATTAAGAGATTATTAAGAAATTGTTATTATAACTAAACAATCTGAAGTTGAATAAAAAAATAATAATGAAAAGTAAATGGGTAGTAAAAAAAAGCCAGAAAAATAAAACTAGCAGGGATTAATATATGTTAGATAGCAAACCTTAAAACGAGCAGAAATCATTTTAGATGAAGAAGTAATATTTAAAACAAGCAAAAATCGCAATCAATAATAAAGCTTAAACAATAAAACTTAAAATGAATTCAAGCCAACACAAACAGGGGCGGTTCTACCGTTCCTCAAATCCCTTTAGAAACTGCTAAAGGGTCTGTGTGATAGGTCAAAAATTTTGAGAATTGGTCAATCACAAGATTATTCTCGACAGCCACATGAGGCAAAACAATATGCTGCCCTAGAAAGAAAAGTTAAAAGCACGAAGTAGAACAAAAATATCCTTTGGTCTGAAAACATCCCTGCGAACAAACTTAAACGCCATATTTACATTTTCAAATGCAAGTTATCAAAGAGTTCGTGGTAACGAACTGAGTGAGGAGCGGCTCAGCCCAATAGTAACCGAAAGTCTAAAAAACTGAATTTTGATAACAACTGTTTCGTCAAAAGAATTGAATTTTTGTGATGATTCCAAATATATGAAATTAATTAATTTTAATTTTACACATCAAAAGCTACAAGCCTAAGAGAATTTGTCTCATTTTCGAAAAAGGAGGAAAAATCCGCAAAAACTCAAAGAATCTGAATGAAAATTGCACCATCGTATTAAGCGCATCAAAGAACGGTAATATAGAGCTTTCAAGCTCCCATCTTCAAAATCTGGAATTACTTTCCAGCTACAATAGTTGAAAGGTTTAATAACTATGCCTCTGAGATGACATGCCCCACTGGTCCCTGAGGAAAGGTCAGTATATTATGAAATTTGTCCATTGTTTACATATATAATTCGAAATCGGGAAGTATGCGGACTTTTCAGGTGGGAGGGGGGTTTCGACCGCAGGAAATTTTCCAGAGATTTTCACGATCAGAAACAAAATGAAAAAGTTTTTTCAACTGAAGAAAGAAGCAATATTAAAATTTAAAACCAATAAAGATGATTCTACATATGAAGATGGTTTCTCCCTCCTCAGCACCTCACGTTTTGCGCTAAAGTTCGCATTTTGTCCCAATCCTTTAAGAACGACTCCTAAAAAACAAGGGTCGTTTAATTAGAACAATAAGAAGCTTTGAAAAGTGCTAAAAAAAAAACTTTAGCGTGAAGAGCGAGGTATTGAGATGGGGGCAATTCCCATCATATACGTAATAATTTCTGTTCGTTTTAAGTTTTAATGTTGCTTCTTAGTTTAATTTTTATTTTCTTTTTCTTCTTTTTTATTCTCAGTAAAAGACGGAAATGGCTGAAGACTTCGATCTCATAAATACTTGATCTTAGGATAAAATAATCGATCGTGTGATAGCGTTGTATTGCAACATAATCAGACTTAAGTTATATCCTCAAGATAAAATATCGGGATAACTTAACGTTGTTATGAATAAGGATTATATCATGTCGCAAGAATCTGTTCTTGCGACATTTCCACCTAGCTTTACTAGGATGAATAGTCAAGCTTTGGCTGCAGCTTTAGAATAGGACAATGGTTGAAATATGGTTCAAAACTTTAACGTTTCGAATTTTTAGAAAAGGTTCTAACTAATTGCCATTTTTAATAAAATATTTTATAAAAATTATTACGTATAGGATTTTTTCAGGATTCGTTTAAAAGCTGTTAATAAATTTTGTGGAAAGACATATCTAGAGACACATACAATACACATTCCCATACACATTCCCATACACATTTCTGTGTATGGGAAAATACAGAATTTGACATACAATAAACATTCCCATACACATTTCTGTCTATGAGAATAAACAGAAATTGTTGAACTTTGACGCTTTTTTTTTCTTTTTCCCAGGGGTGATCGTATCGACCCAGTTGTCCTAGAATGTTGCGAGAGGGCTCATTCTAACGGAAATGAAAAGTTCTAGTGCCCTTTCTAAGTGACCAAAAAAATTGGAGGGCACCTAGGCCCCCTCCCACGCTAATTATTTTCCCAAAGTCAACAGATCAAAAATCTGAGATAGCCATTTTATTCAGCGTAGTCGAAAAACCTTATAACTATGTCTTTGGGGACGACTTACTCCTCCACAGTCCCCGTGGGAGGGGCTACAAGTTACAAACTTTGACCAGTGCTTACGTACAGTAATGGTTATTGGGAAGTGTACAAGTGTTTTCAGGAGGATTTTTTGGTTGGGGGAGGGGTTGAAAAGAGGGGGATATACTGGGGGAACTTTCCATCGAGGAATTTGTCATGGGGGAAGAAAATTTCCATGAAGGGAGCGTAGGATTTACTGGCATTATTTAAAAAAAATAACAATTAAAAAATTAATATGAAAAAGTTTTTTTCAGCTGGAAGTAAGGAGCAGCATTAAAACGTAACGAACAGAAGTTATTACCCATATGAGGGGCTTACCTCCTCCTAATACCTCGCTCTTTACGCTAAAGTATTTTTAGTAATGTCAACTATTTATTCTACGGTTTTTGTGATTCAGGGGTCATTCTTAATGAATTGGGCCAAAATTTATGATTTAGTGTAAAGAGAGAGGTACTGACGAGGGGGCGAACCCTCTCATATGTGTAATAAAAACATGAGAATAAGAAATTCTTTACGTAAGCTAGTTTATAAGCTACGTATATCTTTTACTAATAAAAAGATTCGTAAAAAATTAAAAGTTCTAGTTGCCTTTTTTATTAACCAAAAAATTGGAGGGCAACTAGGCTTCCTCCCCCGCTCTTTTTTCTCAAAATCATTCGATCAAAATTATGAGAAAGCCATTTAGCCCAAAAAAAAAAAAAAAAAATGCAAATTTCGTTTTAATTATTTCTCTGTGGAGAGCCAAAATCAAAACATCCATTGATTCAAAAACGTTCAGAAATTAAATAAAAAAAAACAGTTTTTTCAACTGAAAGTAAGGAGCGACATTAAAACTTAAAACGAACAGAAATTACTTCGTATATGAAAGGGGCTGCTTCCTCATCAACGCCCCGCTCTTTACGCTAAAGTTTTTTACTGTTTTAAAAAGAAGAGTTGAGAGAAAGAGTCAAACTTTAGCGTAAAGAGCGGGGCGCTGATGAGGAAGCAGCCCCTTTCATATACGAAGTAATTTCTGTTCGTTTTAAGTTTTAATGTCGCTCCTTACTTTCAGTTGAAAAAACTGGTTTTTTAAATTTAATATCTAAAAAGAAAGCCAATGTTGTCCTTGAAACTTTATATGCTACACATAATTGTTGTCACTTTAAGGAAAAAGGAGTTGCAACACTATTTAGTCCCAATAACGCGACCTTGTACCCTTAGGAGCCAGTTTAGGGCATTCTAAGAATTTTACGGGTTTTTGCATAATCAGTCTCGGAACTAACATTTTTTATATTAAAAAGTATTTCGAAACTCAATTTTCAAACATAATGATCTTTTTGTTCAAATTTAATCTTTTATTCTATGGATATTTCCTGACTGTCTCAAAATTTCTATCGCTTGCATTTGTGGAAATACGTAGAGGGGAGGGGGGAGGGAGGGGTTGAGGGAAGGAGTGGCTGCCCCCGATCACTTTGACTCTTAAAAAGGGAACTAGGACATCTGACTTCCAATCAAATGAGCCCCCTCCAGAACTAATACGACCGATCTTTCCATAAAAACCTTATATGCCCTCGGGACATAACCTATAACCCTTGCGCTGAGGGCTTTGGGGGAATGTAATCCTCTAAGACATAATTCCTAGATCTTTCAACTACGCTGAACGAAATGGCTATCTCAAAATTTTGATTAGATCCGTTTTTAGAATTGATGGGCGTGGATGGGGTCTTATTGCCCTCCAATAACTTTTGACTATTAAAAAGGCTCTTTCAATTTCCAATCGAATGAGCCTTTTTTGAAGTTTCTACGACAACAAATGACCGTTTCAAAATTTCTATCAAACGCATTTTGAGAAATCAATGGAAGGGATCAAAAATGGATCAATGGAATCAATCAATGGAAATCAAAATGGAAAATTTGATTTGAGATGTATAGTTCTAGTTCCTTTTTAAAGGTCAAATATGATGGAGAGCAACTAGCCCCCCTCCCTGAAATCCTCTTTTCTTAAAACACATTCCATTGAAATTGTTAAATACCCATTTTGTTACCAATAGTCCAAAAATCATATAACAATGTCTTTAGGGTGAACACAATCCCCCAGAGCCTATAGACAAGATCGTAAGTTATCTTCCAGAGCCTATCGTAAGTTATGCCTAAGGCATACAAGGTTTTTATGGGACGGGTATTTGTATAAACTTTGAATCAGATGGAGCTCGTTTGATTGGAAGTCGGAAGTTTTAGTGCCCTTTTTAAAAGTCGCATTATTAAGGAAATGTTTGAACTAAATCAAAAGACGGTATATGCATGCAAATTGTCAAAATAGCGTTTCTCAAGAATTGATTTGGGTATTAAGTTGAAACTTTCCGAGAATACTTACAGGGAATGATCAAGTTACCAAAAAGTGAAATGATCATCCCCTTATGTGCCCGCAACTGCTAATACTACTGTTGCCACTCCATTTACTATTGCTAATACTACTTCTATTGCAACTACTTGTAGGGCTAAGAGCATTGAGATGAAAATTTCAAGAAGTATATAAACATACAGGTTAAGGTTTAAGGGTAAGTTGTGGGGGATTTGGAACTAGCCAGAAGGAACTATATGTATACTTTTAATACTACCACTACAGTTAATGTAATGAAGCTAATCGTATTAAGATGAAACTTTTAGGGAACGTTAGGAGTTTCAATTAAGGGAAAAACTGCACGCATATCGATTTTCAAAAGGGCATATAAGCAATATCAAAGGCAGCACCACTCTATAATAGCTAGAAATATCATTGAAACTTTTAAAGGAACTAATT
The DNA here is from genome assembly GCF_032884065.1 of Artemia franciscana. NCBI lineage: Eukaryota > Metazoa > Arthropoda > Branchiopoda > Anostraca > Artemiidae > Artemia > Artemia franciscana. The sequence continues at coordinate 30,653,431 of NC_088866.1, forward strand.
CAACTCAAAATTAATAGTTCTTGTGCCCTTTTTAAGAGTAACAAGAGATTGGAGGGCCGGCAGCCCTTCTCTCAAGCCCCTACATTTTCCAAACGCATCCAGTCAATTTTTTGAGACAGCCATTTTGTTCAGCATAGTAGAACTGTCCAATAACTATGTCTTTAGGGAGATTAGGTATGTCAACATCCCAAAATTATGCAACTGGCCCATTATGCTTCAAAACTAAATGTTACTTTAAAATAAATCAAAAGGAAGACACCTCAGCAATATATCGAGAACAAATGAGGTAATAATTTGAAACTTTAGGGGATACTACTATTACTACTTCTGCTCTTACAATTTAAATAATATAAAAAGTGTAAGCGTATTCAGGTTGTCAAATAGCATAGATAGAATCTTTTGGGAATGATATTAAGTTTTATTTTTCAGGTCAACTTCAGAAGCTGAATTAATTAATTAAAATTAAATCAAAACATACTGTTTGTGCTAGGATTAAAATTTTTGAAAAAGTTTCTCCAACATAAGAATAGCAACCCGTACTATGAATCCTTAGAGAAAAAAATAAAAAGATATAAAATACTATTTGTCCATCAAAAATACTACGGTAGTCGATGTCAATAAAAAACAAAGAGAATTGTCGCTGATAACTGTGTCGTTTTTTTTTTTTTTTTTTTTTTTTTTTTTTTTTTTTTTTTTTTTTTTTTTTTTTTTTTTTTTTTTTTTTTTTGTCTATCTTGTGCCGCGCAGTTAGGATTCTCTTAAAAATGTCTGGAGAAAGCCCAGTAGTTTATCCTATTTTTGTGTCGAATACGCCTCTCATTCATGTAGGCATTCATATACGACTATGGCTTGCTCCTCTCCAGAGCTGTTTGCTGTTACAGGAACTCCCAGCAACTGTTTCTTTTCGCCATATGAAATTGCAATAGCTATTGGCTCACATTGTTCACTATTTAAAACACCCGGCAAAAGTTAACCGTCCAAACGGACGAACAGGGGCTTTTTTTTTCAGGAATATTTACTTTATCAAAAAAAAATCCGTTATTGTTTTCTGAACATTTGCCTTCTATGGTGCAATTTAATTTAAAAAGGTTTTCTACAAAACAAGTCTTTCAAAGAACTGTAAAGAGCTCCATTAAGCCAAGAATGAGGAAAAGTAATGTCAAAAAGCTTCCAAGCGTAATACTACCATAAATTATAATCAATAAATAAGTGAAACTCAAAACCAACAGAAATTACAATAAATAGCCAAGTCAAACTCAAAACAAGCAAAAATTAACATAAGCAGGGCTGATACCCCCATGGCTTCTCAAGACCAGAACACAATTTGCACTTTACTGAAAACAAAATACGTTTGAAATGTTATCACTTTTCCTATTTTCAAAAATGAAAAAAATTTCATAACTTGAGGGAAAAAAATATCAGTATATGTCAATTAAACTGTCATTCCATGGTCATTCGATTTTTTGCTTTTCATTCATTCCTCCAAGTTGCAAGCAAACGCAAAGTATAACATTCTGACGTTTTGACTTTCTTTTGATATATATATATATATATATATATATATATATATATATATATATGTATATATATATATATATATATATATATATATATATATATATATAGTAGCTGTTGGGGTGGCGCTTCGCGCCCCCCCAAGCCCCCCCGCGCGCGTAAGTCGTTACGCGCCATATTAGTTACGCGCCATTGTAGTTGTGTCCCTGTGTCCCACCTGTGAATATAGATAGATTTATATATGTGTTTCAAACTACGTAAAAATTGCGAATATACAACATTTTTGGCTTTCCCACTACCGGGAGCTTTCCGTTTCCAATTGCCAGCAATTGATCTGAAAATGTTTGACCAGAGTCATCGTTTTGCAATCGGACACGCATATTTGTAGTTAATTTTAATATTTTTACGTGTGCCCATAAATTAGAATTTCAGGCAAGCATTCATTTCGTCTGCAGGAGTTAAACTACGTAAAAATTGCGAATATACAACATTCTTGGCTTTCCCATTGTCTGTGCATATACAAAGCCGTATGTACTAATAATGACGTCATATGCAAACGCTCTTTTTACAAACAAACAAACATGCATACACACAACTCGTTTTTATATAGATAGATAGATACAATACAAATTAACTGCGTAAAACTTGCGAATATACAACATTCTTAGCTGTCCAATTGTCGCTGCATATAAATAGATTGTCAGGTTTACCGACCCTCGAACATGCAACGTACAATTATCCATGGGAAAAACAATCAGTATTAAGATCTATACCACATTTTTCTAATGATTGACCTTGAGCTTTGTTAATGGTGATTGCAAATGCTAATCGAATTGGGAATTGCAATCTTTTAAATTGAAAAGGCAGATCCGTTGGAATCATGAGAATGCGAGGAATAAGAACAGCCTCACCCTCAAAAGGCCCTGTCAAGATTGTGGCCTCTATTAGGTTTTCCATTGTTTTTTTTACGGCAAGTCGCGTGCCATTGCAAAGCTTTGGTGGGTTGATATTTCTTAAAAGTATTATTGGTACGCCTATTTTTAGTTGTAGCACGTGTGGTGGAAACCCTGAAAGATCTATGGAATTTAAAAATTCAGATGGATAATTAACCGCTTCAAATGGTTCCAAAACTTTGTCGACTGACTTGTAAAGGACTGCCTGGTCTCGAATCTTGGTCAAAACAATATTGTTGATTTCGTGGACGTCTATATTTTCGGGTGCGAGAATCGCTCTTTCACTTAGCCATTTATTATTTTTATAATTTTTTAGAATATTCGGAAATACTTTTTCAATCAATTCATTTTTGGACGTCACTAAATTACAGAAATCAGCAGGTAGTTGTATACGTCCTGAAATTGAGTATATCGTATCATAAATGTCTTTTTGTTCCGACGTTAACTTGGAAATGTTATTTTGTACATACGACAATAGATCACTCGTACTGTAACTTTGTTCACGATCCAATTCTACACATGTCGAAACAGCAGCGATACGGTTAGGTGAAGGCATTCCCAAATCCTGAAGAGGTTTGTTTGCCATACGTACGCACAAATCTTCTATAATAACTAAAGTGTAGTTATAAATTTCTGATGTAAAATCAAAAGTCATATCTGACGTCTCTAACTGTTTTCGATAGAGTATATCTTCGGACATTTTTGACTTATATTTTTCCCATAGCTCTGTAGGAGCTGATGGAGAGCAAGTTGTTAAAATGATGCCAAACAATGCACGAATTTGACTTGGGGTTGACGTTTCGCACGCGTCATTGATGCAGTTATCCCAGTGTTGGTCATTCTCCAATAAATTCAGAGCTTGGCATGCACTACGGTAAGTGTCATGTATAGTACCGTTTACAGTTCTCAAATACTCAAAGGATGTCGGACCGGGTACATTCACCAAAAGCAGGCGTAGAAAGAAGCATTCATGTTGATTGGGGTGAACGGTGTAGAGTCTTCCTATCGTGGTATCTTTGAAGATGGTAGGTTGGCCGTCGACTGACTTACCCTGTTTTCGACGTTCAAATACTTTATTTTTAGTATTCCACGTGTAATACAAAGGCACTTCAGTATACAGCAGTTTTTTTTTTGCAAAAGAATCATTTTTGCAAAGCGAAAAAAAAGCTGTTAATTTTGTATCCGGTGGATTCAGGGCTCTTTGTTGCACGTTGGTTTCCGAGAAATAAACACGTTGACCATTCTGTAAATGTACCGCTAAGTGAACAACAGCTGGACTACGTTCATGTATCGGAAATGAAAGAATTCGCCAAACAGCTTCATTACTGCTTATGTATCTTCCAGCCTGATATTGTACGATTTCGTCGAAATCTTTGATTTCGGGCTGCAAGCCAAAAACTGCCATGTCACTGCCTTTGTTGGCGTATTTACATATGTATTTGATTGCCTTTACGGAGTTACAGTATTCAACGTTTATGTGTGCATTAAATGTTTTTGATAATAATGGGGAATATGGAACAACCCACTGGTTATCTACTTCGATGGTGGTACCGTTGCCATTGTAGGTTCTTCAGTCATTTTACAATTAGAAATTTCTCTTTCAACAGTCTTCTTACAATTAAAAATTTGTCTTTGAACGATATTCTTAAATACCTGTGTCCTGGTCGTCATTTATTTTCCCTGTGTCCCGGTCGTCATTTGTGTCCCGGTATCCCAGTCTGTAATTTCTCTTTGAGTGTCCCGGTCGTTATTTATATTCCCTCTGTCCCGTCCGTCATTTGTGTCCCGGTCTGTAATTTCTATTTGAGTGTTTTTTCTTTTTAGTATTTTTTAGTTTTTTACATTTTTCGTTTTTCAGTTTTCTTTTTCTTCTTTATTTTTCAGCTTCACTATGAAATACATATCGCCGAACCTTTGTTTTTTTAACTAAAATCTGGTAGGCATTGATGACCTTATCCAAGTCAAAATCCCAAACCCAATCATCATCGCTATCATTTTCAGTTTTGATATGTTTTGACTCTCGCTGTCCAGGTGGATCTTCATCTAACTGCGCGGTTTTGCGTTCTTTAGCCTCAAGCCTGTTTCCTTGCTGTTCTTTTGATTCCTCGGCACGCTTTCTTTTCTGACTTTCTCTATCAGCAGCAAGTTTTTTGGCATAGACTCTTTGAGCATCTTCATCGGCTTTTGCCATTGTAAGTTCATCAGTCATTTTAAACTTAAACATTAATAGATTTCTACGTGAACAGATATGTCTTAAATATCTTTAATGACGTCACCGTCATAGCAAAAATGACGACAACTAACTTCATGACGTCAGTCGACACAGAAACATGACGTCACCTGACAGACAGACACACAGACAGACAACTTATTTTTATATATATAGATTTTATATATATAGACTAGCTGTTGGGGTGGCGCTTCGCGCCACCCCAACATCTAGTTGGTGGGGCGCTTCGCGCGCCCCCAAGCCCCCCCACGCGCGTAAGTCGTTACGCGCCATATTAGTTACGCGCCATTGTAGTTGTCTCCCTGTGTCCCACCTGTCAATAGAGATGGATATAAATATATGTTTTTAACTACGTAAAACATGCGAATATACAACATTCTTCGCTGTCCCATTGTCTGTGCATATAAATAGATTGTCAGGTTTACTGACTCTTGGACATGCAACATATAATTGTCCATGGGAAAAACAATCCGTATTCAGATCTATACCTCATTATTCTAATGATGTGTCCCTGTGTCCCGGTCGTCATTTATATTCCCTGTGTCCCGGTCGTCATTTGTGTCCCGGTGTCCCAGTTTGTAATTTCTCTTTGAGTGTCCCGGTCGTTATTTATATTCCTTGTGTCCCGGTCGTCATTTGTGTCCCGGTCTGTAATTTCTATTCGAACAATCCCTGTGTCTCGGTCGTCATTTATATATCCCGCCTGTGCCCCCGGCGTCCCCGTTGTAGTTGTGTCCCTGTGTCCCGGTCGTCATTTATATTCCCTGTGTCCCGGTCGTGATTTGTGTCCGGGTGTCCCAGTCTGTAATTTCTCTTTGAGGTTCCCGGTCGTCACTTATATTCCCTCTGTCTCGGTCGTCATTTGTGTCCCGGTCTGTAATTTCTCTTTGAGTGTTTTTTCTTTTTAGTTTTTTTTTAGTTTTTTACCTTTTTTCTTTTTTCAGTTTTCTTTTTCTTCTTTATTTTTCAGCGTCACTATGAAGTACATATCGACGAACATTTGTTTTTTTAACTTAAATCTCGTAGGCATTGATGACCTTATCCAAGTCAAAATCCCAAACCCAATCATCATCGCTACAATTTTCAGTTTTGATATGTTTTGACTCTCGCTGTCCAGGTGGATTTTCATCTAACTGCGCGGTTTTGCGTTCTTTAGCTGCAAGCCTGTTTTCTTGCTGTTCTTGTGGTTCCCCGGCACGCTTTCTTTTCTTACTTTCTCTATCAGCTGCAAGCCTGTTTTCTTGCTGTTCTTGTGATTCCTCGGAATGCTTTCTTTTCTTACTTTCTCTATCAGCAGCAAGTTTTTTGGCATAAACTCTTTGAGCAGCTTCCTTGGCTGTTGCCATTGTAGGTTCTTCTGTCATTTTACAATTAAACATTTTTCCGTGAACAAATGTCTTAAATACCATTAAGGACGTCACCGTCATAGCAAAAATTACCACAACTAACTTCATGACGTCAGTCGACACAGAAACATGACGTCACCTGACAGACAGACACACAGACAGACAAATTATTTTTATATATATAGATATATGCAATCAGCTTCAGAGTTTCATCTATCTATTGTAACAAATTTCTAGATCTGCTAGAATTTCCGTCTTTATTCCTTTATTTTTCATCCTCTACCCATGCAAATGTGATAGTAAATTAAAACCACAAAGTGGCCAACAAAATTAATTGTTTAATTTACTACTTTACAGGATTGCCATAAAATGTTTCTCTAAAATATCTTAAAGCTAGGTTAAAAAGTCTGTATCCTGGTATCGTCAACCAAGTTTCCATTACATTGACCAAGGTTACAAAACCTTGTTATTAATACATTTCTCTACCAAATTACTTAGTTGTCAGACATTGTTAAGAAATATTACCAATTTTTCCAAGTTTTTTTTTCCTGTAAAATTGCCAATCTAGTTTATAAATAAATTTCAGCAGTCAAACGTTGAAACTAATCTTATTGCATTTTTTCTTTATTAATTTTTCAGTTCTTGTTAGGACATAAATATTTGCAGCTAAAACAAGGACATTAAATTAATTACACGGCTGCCAACTCCCATCTAAAATAATGTTTGGTCTCTATTCTGCGGCTCTGCAGCTTTTATGTTTCTATAATTGATCTGTCACCTCTTACTATGATTTGTCACTTCATTTGATCGCTTTGGGTAATTATCTATTGGTCGTCTCCAAAGAATTATCCCATGGAATACCTTACCTTTGTGTGTAATTCCTGTCAAAGACATTGCCCAGAAAATATGATCGAACTCTCAGCTCTGGAGATGTGCCATAAAAGGATAAATGGCGAAAATGGAAGAGGGGGAATATGTTGATATATAGAAGATTCAGCATTCTTGGCTTGACAAGCATTGTCCTGTGGTTTTTATCCTTTGTTCTTTATCAGCTTATATTAACTTAATAACAACATATTTACCGGTTGTCTTAGATTACCTGCAATTTATCCTGAAGTCTAACCGTAAAATAATTCGCATATTCGGTGGGGTGGCTTTTATTTCTCTTCATTGGCTTTTTTTAACCTTCGGTGATAACCAAACATACTCTCTTCTGTCTGGCACTAATTGATCTTAGAATTACTATCAAGGACCGGCAGCTTCACTGACCATCTTCGACAACTAATCCCATCTACAGCTGTACCCTAGGAAGCTCATGGCTGTGGTTTTCCTTGAATTTCTTCCTTGAATTCTTTTGCACCTTTTGTTTTTTCGCCTCCAGAAGGTTGAGGAATTTTGATTTAGACGTTGAAGTATATCTTATCTTGTCGTGACGCAGCTTGTGGAAAGATTCGTCAGCTTTGGTGTTCGATGTTTTGCGGGCGTATAGCAGTGTGAATTGTGCAGAGGCTGTTTAATATTCAATTCTTGTTGGATAGAGGTTTTTTGTCCAGTTTATTGTGCTTTTTTCCCCGCTGGTGAAGATGATTAAAGCTTTATTGAGACGAATAGGCTTTGTTTGTTAGATAGATTGTCAGATTCGTTAGACAAGTAAGGTTCAGCCTTTACATCCTTGAAGAATGAAAGGAAAATTGTTCAAAGGAGGTCAATATTTTATTAAATATTTGAAGAGTTTGCTTTTCGAAATCTATCTTCTATTTGAGGTTTAAGGCTTATCTACCACTCGCTTAAGCCTTGTCTACCATTTTGGCATCTCGAATACTGAAACCCACTCTAGTTTATGGACAAAAACAAAAGGATAAGGAATTGAATTGAAATCATTATCAAAATGTAGCGTTTGTTTGGTCAAGAACTACATCTTTTCCATGTACTTTAGTTTTGCTTCCCCTGCCCTCATCAGTTAGAAAGGATGGTCTTAGAACCTTGGGAAGGGCTTGTGAGATCATAAACTAAAAGCCATACTGCCCCTTTAAGGGAAAAACCGATCAGAAGGAAAATTTTCACCTCCTTAATACTCATCGAGCACCTAGACGCCCCCAACCCAGCAAGACATCGAATCAAAGTCTGTATAGCCATTTTAATAAGAAGGCTCAAAAAGTTGGGAAATGTACCTCCGGGGTGGCATGAGAAGTATATCCTCAGATTAAGGGTTTAGAGATATGTCAGCAGCTGACATAAAATATAGGCTTCATAGATACAGTTTAATAGACATGCGGACATTTTACAACTTGTGAAAATATTTCATACTAGGATCTTCAATCTATCTGATTAAAGGTCTCAAATTGAAGCCCTGTTTACCTGTCCTCCTCTTCCTCCTGTCCCGATATTTGTTTGAAGAAAGTGCAAGGTAACAATTTTGGGAATATAAGAGTAAATCCCCTTCCCCTTTGCATATACAACCTCTCTTGACTCATGATCATTGAGAGATTATTAAGAAACGGTTATTATAACTAAACAATCTGGTTGAATTTAAAAAAAATAATAATGAAAAGTAAATGGGTAGTAAAAAAGCTAGAAAAGTAAAACTAGCAGCGATCAGTATATGTTAAATGGAAAACCCTAACACGAACAGAGACCATTTTGGAGGAAGAATTGATATTTAAAACAAGCAAAAATTTCAATTAACAATAAAGTCAAGCTTAAAACACTTTCAAATCACCACAAACAAGGGCAGTGTTCAAATCCCTTTAGAGGCTAGGTGTCATTTGAGCTGTACTGAAATCACTTACATCATGGGTCTCATTAAAGGGTTTTTGTGCTAGGTTAAAACTAGTTTTCAACGAAAGTTTGAAAACTGATCAATCACAAAATTACTTCCGCCTGTCAAATGAGCAAAACAAGATACTGCCCTAGACAAAAAAGTTGAAGCACGAAGTAAAAAATAATAATAATAATAATCTCTGCGATCATACTTAAATACCACGTCTACTTACTCAAATGTCAGTTATCAAGCAGTTCGTGGTGACGAACTGAGTGAGGGGAGACTCGGCCTAATAGTAACTGAAACTCAAAAGAATGAAATTTTGATAACAATAGTTGCGTCAAAAGAATTGAATTTTTACAATGATTCCAAATATACAAAGTTAATTGATTTAATGTTATTTATCAAAAGCTACGAGCCTAAGAAAATTTGTCTCATTTCCTAAGAAGAGGGGAAACATCCCCTAAAATTCAAACATTCTGAATGAAAATATCGCACCACCAGAGAACCCTATATAGAGCTTTCAAGCTCCCATCTGCAAAAATCTGGAATTTAATTTTTGTTTGCCAGGAGAAAGACCACGCATGCGTGTTTTTTTGTTTTTTTTTACCAGGGGTGACTGAATCAAATCAAAGATCATAGAAGATCACGAGAGGGCTCATTCGATCATAAATTAGAGGTTCTTGTGCCCTTTTTAAGTCTCCTAAAAGATTGGATGGCAAATCCCACGTCCCCTTTTTCCCCAAAGTCATCTGACCGAAAATGTCAGATAGCGATTTTGTTCAGCATAGTTGATAACTCTAATAATTATATCCCTGGGATGACATACCCCTCCCATGGTCCCTGGGGAAAGGGCTGTAAATAATAAAATTTACTTCCAGCAGTGAAATGCCACAACGGCAACAATATAAGTTTGGCATGAAAAAAAAAAATTCTTCCGTCTGGGTCGAACGAAATTAAATTTTAACTTTTACTAAATAACATAAACTTTCACTGAAACTAGAAGAGCCTCAATATTGAAAAGCATTATGTAGCCCCTTTAGTCTGCTAAAATGATATATTCGATGTATCAATCATTTCCAAAAGTAGGGCTAGAGGATAGATAAGCTAATATTGTATCTAAAAGCTCTTCAGCGTAAAACCATGATCAATCATTGACCATATCTCAAATCTTCATATCATATCTCAAATCAGATAGACATGCATATGTACCAGATTAATACAAAATTGATATTTATCTTTTATTTAAGTTTGGCATAGAGCCGAAAAAAACATTGCCTTTTTTGTATGAGCTCTTAGATTAGATGGGGGGACCTCAGTGATACAAAGCCGCTGTTATTTGTTTATCTAAATTCCAGCCAAAGAGTTTGTCGGACGAGAAACTAAAAAAAATAATAATATATTCTTTTTGTGAGCAGCGGAAAAAATCTTTCACCCCCTTCCCAAAAAACAAATTCTGAGGACCTCAACCCCCTCCCCAAAAACAAACTTCCGGAAAGCTTCAAATCGATCCCCCAGCCATGAAAACAATGTATACTTTGTGGAACTGCAGTTAAAAATTCGTCACTTTTTAATGAAACCTACTGACTGTAAATTTTCTCCATAATTATAACTGCTGGATCACCTTCAGGATCTAGGTCTAAAAAAAAAAGAAAAAGAAAACGCATAAAAACGCATACTCTCTTTCGAGAATCGGAAATCTACTGACTGTATTTGTATCTGTACAACGGAAAAATAACATAACGTGATTGTTTTCAGATTGGGGATTGACTGGGAGTTCTCAATATTACCAATTACATTGGTTGATATAAAGGCATTTTTACCCGTAGTTTGTGTAAATCACTTAGTACAAACTCATAAGTCATTTTGTTTTGCTTTGCAGTTGGGAAAAACAGAATTCTCTAAAAACAGGAGTTGCCCAAACTTGAGAAAACGGAATCCTATGTTATTGCTAAAAATTGTCACTGCTTAATCCTCCCCCCTTCCCCCATGAAAAATATTTGATTAGCTTTTTTCAATGAAAAGTAAAGAGTGATTCTTAAACTTTAAATTAAATATAAAAAAAAAAAATTCAGCTGAAAGTAAGGAGCAGCATTAAAACTTAAAACGAACAGAAATTATTACGTAAATGAGGGGTTTCGCCCCCTCGTCAATACCTTGCTCTTTACGCTTAAGTTTTTTTAGTATTTCCAAAAGAGCTATTTGTTCTAATTAAACGACCTTTGTTATTCCGGGGTCTTTCGGAAGAATTGGAACAAAATTCGAACTTTAGCTTATAGAGCAAGGCATTGACGAGGGAGCAAACCCCCTCACATACATAACAATTTCTATTCGTTTTAAGTTTCAATGTTGCTCTTCACTTCCAGTTGAAAAAACTTGTTTTTTTTCATTTAATTTAACATTGTTTTTAAATAATGCTGGGAAATCGAGAATGGAATTCTCCTCCCTAATGGAAAAAATCCTCCATGGAAAGATCTTCCCGCGTAACCCTCTCCCCCTGACCCCTTACCAGAAAAATCCCCCCCCCCGAAAACGTCTGTATATTTCCCAATAACTATATGTAATATACTATATGTAAACAGTGGGCAAAGTTCTAAACCTGCAGTCCTTCCCCCGGGTACTGTGGAGAATTAAGTCATCCTCAAAGACATAGTTATTAGATTTTTTGACTATGCTGAACAAAATGGCTATCTCATAATTTTTTTCCGGTGACTTTGGGGAAAAATAAGCGCGGGAGGGGATCTCGTTGCCCTCCAATTTTTTTGTCACTTGAAAAGGGTGCTAGAAATTTTAATTTAAATTCAATTGAGCCCTCTCGCGACATTCTAGGAGCACTGAGTCAATATGACACCCCTGGGGGAAAAACAAAAATAATAAAAAAAAAACAAAGAAACACGCATCCGTGATCTTCCTTCTGACGAAAAATATAAAATTCCACATTTTTGCAGATAGGAGCTTGAAACCTCTATAGTAGGGTTCTTTGATACGCTGAATCTGATGATACATTAAGATTCTATGACTTTTAGGGGATGTTTCCCCCCTTTTTTGAAAATAAGGCAATTTTTCTCAGGTTCGTGACTTTTGAGGGGTTAGACTAAACCTGATGAAATCAGCATAAACATTCGATTTATTTATGTATCTATTGGTATAAAATTCCGTTTTTTAGAGTTTCGATTACTGTTGAGCCGGATCACTCCTTACTTACAGTTCGTTACGACGAACTGTTTGATAAGCAAAACTTAACTTACATAATAAGTCCAGCCTAAAACAATCATTTATTTCTATAAATAAAGGCGCAAACCACTAAACGAATATGAATTTAAATGAACGATGAAGCAACATGTAAAACTAAAATATATTACCAAAAACAAGGGTAGTGTTGTTGTTATTGCCCAAACCCAGAAAGACTGGAGCGTTGTTTGTTTTTTAAAACTTTGCTATCCCTGATCTTTTTGAAGCTTGTAGCCGTGAGTTCCCATACCAAGAGAAAATAAGATTAAAAATATAATTAGATGCTTGATCCCTTAAAAGTGGGGCCGGAAAAGGGCCGACAATTTTTATTTGTTCTGCTAAAAATTCATTCTGATTAGCAAAAATAGCATTATTTTATGCTGCGGTAATTTGAATTTACCAATTTTGTAAAACTGAACTTATGTCTGACTCCTAGTCCTAAGTCTTAACTCGTCCAAAGAAAGGAAAAAAAATATTAAACGGACTTCGGACAATATTTTAGTTAAATAAAGCAAACATAATTTATAAAGACATGGTTTTATCGAATTGTGACGACCGACAATCGACCTAAAATTCATTTACTTTTGATTTCTTACAAATTACCCTAGAGCGGTCTTGTCTAGCATTTCCTCTGGTCCTAGCGGCACAAGCTGAGGGAGGGCATTTACCCCTCCTCCAAGCATTTCCATAAATTGGCACAAAACACAAACACAAACACTTTTCAAATTTTATTCTTTGCAATTGTAGCTTCTGATCTCTCTTTTTATTTACCTTATTTTTTCAATTCGAAAGGCAGCGCAATCCATTTTGTAATGCTAGTACTTTTTAATACCTACAAGAGCCGTTTTAAAACCCTTCCCCGTATACTTCACTTGGAGCTTCTAAAAATAAATCATGTCAAACCAAACTACTTACCTCCTCTTGAGTTTTGTAGCAAGGAGGAGTTGAATTAGGGTCATAATCCATTTCTGATGGAATAGTCTGAAAATAAAAAAATTATCTGATTACCTGAATATTTCCAGCAGGTGATAGACATTCTCACCGGCCAAATACAATGAATTCCTAATCATTAAAAACATTTTATCGTTGATTTTGAAAATCAACTATAAATACTGTTGAGCTCGAATACAGAGGAATATAATTTGAGCATCAGGTTGTCCAAACACAACCCGGATTTCTGAAAAATTAACTTGAAGAACGAAGAACTTAGACATCCAAACATGAATGCCTAGTTGGGCCAATTTGAAACTTGTTTAGGTAAATGAAACATTCCAACGAACAAAACATTAAAACATCAAACAGTGATTCACATAGGAGGATTCTTAACATGTTTTTTAGCCAAACTGATTTTTCAATTGTATCTCCGATTGGTAGAAGGTAAATTTCCAATTGGTAGAAAGTGACCTAACCTAGCGAAAGCAAAGCCAGTGGATGAGTTTTATTTATTTTAGCACATTTAATCGAAAAAGTCATTATTAGTATCACTGGGATTGATTTAATCTTTATTAAATTGACATTAATCAAGATCAATTAGAGGAGTTTTAATCTCATTAGTACCTCAGACTCTCAACTGATATAACAATGGAAGTTGATTTATGCGATTTGTTTCGCTAATTATTTATTACATTCGTATTATCTGTGCTTCTTACATTTCTTTCTTTTCCAGATGACTTCTCAGCGTTACTTTGCGAACACACAATTTATTTCTTCTTTGTTTATTTGTTGTAAATAAATATACAAATACAAGCCGTAAATACCATTTCATAGTCAAATATATATTAAACAAAATTGTCTTTAAATCAGTGTTTGAAAACTATTAAACGAAACAGAAATCTCACGATCCTATATTTTTACCCCCTTTTATAAATATACAATACTAGCTGTTGGCGTGGCGCGACGCGCCACCCCAACACCTAGTTGATGGGGGCGCTTCGCCCCCCCCCTAAGCCCCCCCCCCGCGCGCGTAAGTTGTTACGCGCCATTGTAGTTGTGTCCCTGTGTCCCACCTGTGAATATAGATATATATATATATATATATATATATATATATATATATATATATATATATATAATTATATATATATATATAGATATATATATATATATATATATAATTATATATATATATATATAGATATATATATATATATATATATATATCTATATATATAAAAATAAGTTGTCTGTCTGTGGATGTGTGGATGGATGTGTCAGGTGACGTCACCTGAAAAAACTGGATTAGGTGACGTCAAAACTGAAAAAACTAAAAAAAGGCAAAAACTACAAAAAAAACTAAAAACTAATAAAAAAAATAAAAAAGCTAAAAAACTAAAAAAACTATAAAGGTAAAAACCAATAAAAAACTAAAAAAAAAACTGAAAAAACTAAAAAAAGGCAAAAACTACAAAAAAAAACTAAAAACTAATAAAAAAAGTAAAAAAGCTAAAAAACTAAAAAAACTAAAAAAACTAAAAAAAGGTAAAAAACTAAAAAAAATAAAAAATAAAAAAAAACTAAAAAAAAGGAAAAAACTGAAAAATAAGCTAAAATAAAGGTAAAAACCAATAAAAAACTAAAAAAAAAAAGGAAAAAACTAATAAATGACGACACTCAAAGAGAAAGCGACCAGGACAAAAAACTAAAAAAAAAGGCAAAAACTACAAAAAAACTAAAAACTAATAAAAAAAATAAAAAAGCTAAAAAACTAAAAAAACTAAAAAAAGGTAAAAAACTAAAAAAACTAAAAATTAAAAAAAAACTAAAAAAGGTAAAAACTAAAAGAACTAAAAAAGAAAAAAATAAATGACGACACTCAAAGAGAAAGCGACCAGGACAAAAGGAATGTTCGATTAGCAATCAACAAAGCACCGGGACACAGGGAGTATAAATGACGACCAGGACACAAGTAAAAAAAAAAATTAACAAAACTAAAAAGAAGGTAAAAACTACAAAAAAACTAAAAAGAAAAAAAAACTAAAAACTAATAAAAAAACTAAAAAATCTAAAAATCTAAATAAACTAAAAAAGAAAAAAAAAGGAAAAAAATAAAGGAGAAAAACAAAACTAAAAAACGAATGTATATACAGACCGGTACACCGGGATACAAATGACGACCGGGACACAGGGAATATAAATAACGACCGGGACACAGGGACACAACTACAACGGGGACACCGGGGGAAACAGGGGGATATAAATGACGACCGGGACAAAAAAACTAAAAAGAAATAAAAACTAAAAACTAATAAAAAAAACTAAAAAATCTAAAAATCTAAATAAGCTAAAAAAGAAAAAAAAAGGAAAAAAATAAAGGAGAAAAACAAAACTAAAAAACGAATGTATATACAGACCGGGACACCGGGATACAAATGATGACCGGGACCCGGGACACAGGGAATATAAATGACGACCGGGACACAGGGACACAACTACAACGGGGACACCGGGGGAAACAGGGGGATAACCTGACAATCTATTTATATGCAAAGACAATGGGACAGCAAAGAATGTTGTATATTCGCAAGTTTTACGTAGTTAAAACCATATATATATATATATATCTATATTCACAGGTGGGACATAGGGACACAACTACAATGGCGCGTAACTATTATGGCGCGTAACGACTTACGCGCGCGGGGGGGCTTGGGGGGGGGCGCGAAGCGCCCCCACCAACTAGGTGTTGGGGTGGCGCGAAGCGCCACCCCAACAGCTAGTATATATATATATATATATATATATATATATATATATATATATATATATATATATATATATATATATATATATATATATATATATATTTAACTACGTAAAACTTACGAATATACAACATTCTTCGCTGTCCCATTGTCTGTGCACATAAATAGATTGTCAGGTTTACTGACTCTTGAACATGCAGCATATAATTGTCCATGGGAAAAACAATGCGTATTCAGATCTATACCTCATTATTCTAATGATTGCCCTTGAGCTTTGTTGATGGTGATTGCTAATCGAACATTCCCTGTGTCCCCGTCGTCATTTATATATCCCCGTGTGCCCCCGCATCCCCGTTGTAGTTGTGTCCCTGTGTCCCGGTCGTCATTTATATTCCCTGTGTCCCGGTCGTCATTTGTGTCCCGGTGTCCCAGTCTGTAATTTCTCTTTGAGTGCCCCGGTCGTCATTTATATTCCCTGTGTCCCGTTGTCCTGGTCGTCATTTGTGTCCCGGTCTGTAATTTCATCAGTTGACAAACATGACGTCAGTCGTCAAACAACTTCATGACGACATACAGCTCAATCCTAACAATGACGTCAGTCGACAAGCATGACGTCAGTCGTCACACAAACATGACGTCAGTCGACAGACACACAAACAAACAACTTATTTATATATATATATATATATATATATAGATAAATCCCATTCCATAATTAAATGGAAATCAATCAAATAAAAAACGTCTTTAAATCGATGCAAACAAACTGCAAAACAAAAAGAGAAATTCTACATCTTTACATCAGTCACTAACACGCGTAGGGTTTATTTCGCACATTTCTATAATTTCCTAAAAACTAGTCCCATGCGATAAATTTTACTGCTTAGCTGAGGTGTTACGCAGAGTGACGATCCAATTAGACTTCGAATATTAAAACAAAACATTTTTAGTTGCCTCACAAACCAAACGTCAACTTCAGAGGATGGTTTATAACTTTTGCTAACAAAGTGAATGATAAAACAAAAAGAAAATGCTGAGACCTGTCTATCGCCACTTATGTTACCAATTGTAAGCTATTACATGTTTGGCTCTTTAATAAGAGCCTATGGAGAGCCTGTGAAGTAAGCGTCTACAATTTCCTTTTGAACTGATACTAATAAGTGAGAACCGTTCATCTTCATGAGACAGAAGAAAAGTCAATAAACTCCTTCTTGTGATCACCTTTCCTTTCAATATTTATCTTTCAAAGTTTACCTACTTTCTAGAACTTGTAGAGTTTAAGATTGAATTAATCTTTACACAAAATATAACAATTCTATTGATGAAAGAGTCGATACTACATATGACAAAGAAATCACTTCTTTGTATAGAACTGGAATTATACTAAAGTTATATAATGACCTTCATAAACACTACCGAAACTCTTCTTAGGAGGAGGCTGAAACACAGGAGGAGGGTGAGGTTGGAGAGAGTTTATTTAAAACTGGTAAGATAATAACAGCTATATTATAATTTGTGAGCAATTGTATTGCAAATATTATACCATTCCCCTGTGAATCAAGGAGTCCAGAACACAAAAAGTCGGATGTGTGGGGGGAGGGGGTCTAAAATTTAGTATTTTGTAGTTTATATTCAAAAATATCACGAATAGGTCACAATGGTCGCAATAATTAAGTGAAACCCTTGATAATTATTTCAACGGCAACCTCCTCCCTCTACCAAGCTAAAGCCTTGGTGACATGGTATTTATAAACTGATAAGGTAATATTGGCTATATTATAATTTGTAAGCGATTGTATTGCAAATATAGGGCCATTCTCAGGTGCATCAAGGACTCTGGAACCTGAAGGGGGGTTAAACCCCCAACTTCACTCTGGGAGAAGGGCTCAATTACCGGTTTGCATATAAAAAGATGCGTCCAACATAAATGAGACATAACACCGGTAATCATAACAAAAAGCCACTGTCTGTAGGAAGACAACTACGTATTTTCAGAAAGCCGTCGTAATTTTGAGCCTTTTCTAGCAGAATGAGAAGCTTCTTTTAGTATTTAGAGGATTTCTTTCTTGGAAACTAGGTCTCTTAGAGAGACTTCCCGTTTTTTCCCCAGATTTCTCCGGGTAACCATTTAGAGCTGCGTTGACTCTTGCTGAGCTTACAAAGACACACCAATGACCCCCGTTCCAAAACAAAAAATAGCAACACTAGGCCTCGAACCCTGTTCTTAGACTTCAAGTCCAGTGCGATAACCACTCGACTAGGACAGCTTAAAGTAGAACCAAGTAAAAATTATTGGTAAAGCCAAAAGTAGAGCCAAATAAGAATTAATGGTAAAAGCCAGAGTCAAAAGTAGAGCCAATAGGTAAAAGTAGAGCCAAATAAGAATTACTGTTAAAAACCAGAGCCAAACAAGAATTAATAGTCGAAAACCAGTGATACTGAAATGTCCTGTATATTGAAAAGAAGCACTCACCGCCCAGACTTTTAAAGAATAGTTAAATTGTAAGAGTATGTGAGATATCCGCGAAGCACGCTGGATCAGCAATACCATTATGAACCGAAATGCTTGGGCCGCTCTGGCCCCAGTTTTCCTTGTCATCTATCCTTCCAAACCGATCCCAAAAGACTGGTAAAGCGTAATTAGGGGAGTTGGACCAGGGGAAAGGAAAGAAATCAAAATCAGTTATTTGCATCATGGGAGTAAAGATCCGCTTTTACTGCTCCGCACCAAGTAATAATAATAATAAAAAAAGCAGACAGTGGAGAAGGAGAGCCGACATGGAGTTATTTCGACCCAAAAGCTGCCACCAAATATGAGGAACATGGTTACCGTAATTAATACTGCTAGTAATGAAGCGAAGAGCAAAGCGTGTATCCAAACATGAAAAATCTTTAAAATCATCATTGCCTCAAAACTTTTCTAACTGCATAACAGATAACGTCATAAGCCGAGCAACAAACTGTCGTTACTTGTGAACTCGGAGATACTTCTCTTATGGATTGTGACAGTGCTGATGACCTTGTACTTCATGACTGTATTGATGCTGATGAATTTGTTGATAGTTGACATTGACTTAATACGCATGAAACACCAGTAGAATAAATCTGGAAACTGATTGACTGATATCAAAATTATTGTATTTAATCTTCCAAGTCCTGTATTCTCCCAATCCCTCTAAGGTGACAACAGACCGTGGAGCCCACGTCAGGGTCACCATTAATTCTGCATCTACAAGGTAAGCCAACGATTTTGCAGACGATGGTCCTACTGCCAAATAAGCATACAGCCTATTATGAAGGCCTCGCTTACTTTTAAACAGTTTCAAACATCAGAAGAACGCCCTAGATATTTAAGAGCACTGAACTGCCTATTTCTAACGCATAGGTTGGTTGTGTGTTACTACACTACAAAGATGTGGGCCATCATATCGCTCATTTCACAATTGGTAGACATTTGTCAGCCAAAACCTAATGTTCGAATTGAGAAGCTTCGATAGTAAATTTCTAATGTTAATAAAAGCTGACTCTGCCTTACGTCCGAGGAGCCATTCTCGACTAAAATTGCGAAACAGAGTCAAAAATGGCTCAATGATCTCCTGCACATTCCACAAAGCATACCAGCCTGAACAGTCTGAAAATTTGAGCGACATCGATAAATTTGTGTCACCTAAGGGCAAGTCCTTGTGTTACTAACTACTTGTACTTGTTTCACGGTGCCCACCCTTGGCCAGATGATGGCTTGACGATAGACAATCACTCTTGGTCCCAGCGGACCAAGGTCCAGCGGACCAAGGTCACTCTTGGTCTAGGTCAGACTTGGTGGTGGGAGTCCCGTTTGTTTTTTTTATCTCCGGCTCGCTTTTTTCTCCACGACAGTAACGCGAGACATTTCAGGCATTACTTCGATATTGCGTTTTCAGAATGTCAAAGTATGTGACCAAACGACTAGAGGCATCTGTAGTTCATGAAATTTGATATAGGAAGCCATTTTCTAACTTTACTGCGGATGGTATGGTTACTGACTTTCGCAGACCGCCTGACCTTCAGGACATACCAAAGGCACTCATGATAGAACATATCCAGATCCCGGGCTTCTAAGGGTTTAAAAGGCTACTTCTCGCAGCCACAGAGTATTACCGGCACCATTGCATCGAATACCCAAAGTTTTGTCTTCAACGTAACTCGGTGCTTGTTCAATAGGGGTTTCATCAGACGGAGAAAAACAATCCAGGCTGAAGAAATACGAGGTGTCATGTGGTTCCACCAAGCATCTATACGTCGTATTTGGTTCCACCTAACACAATGCCCTAGTCTCACATAGAAGGATAGCTCCAACAAGTTTCTAGACACCATGAAATCGCCCTTAACGATGCCCTCGCATCTCCTATTAGCAACACATCGCTTTATGTTCAGTGGGTGGAGTTGCCAAGCAGGTAAAGTAGGACATTAAAATTTATAACGAACGGAAATTATTCCATATATGAAAGAAGCTGACCCCTCCTTAACGTCCCGCTTTTCACCCTAAAGTTTGACTCTTTGTTACAGTTCTACCTTTTAAAACGATAAAAAAAACTTTAGCGTAAAGAGCGGGACGTTGAGGAGGGGACAGCCCCTTTCATATACGGAATAATTTCTGTTCGTTTTAAGTTTTAATGTCGCTCCTTACTTTCAGTTGAAAAAACTTATTTTTTTATTTAATTTCTGAACGTTTTTGAACTAATGTATGTTTTGATTTTGGCTCACCCCACACGAATAATTAAAAAGAAATTTTCATTTTTTTTTCTAAATGGCTTTTTCATAGCTTTGATCGAATGATTTTGATAGAAAAAGGAGGTGGGGGAGGAGGCCTTGTCGCCCTTCAATTTTTGGTTGCTTAAAAATGCAACTAGAACTTTTCATTTTTTTTTACCAACATTTTTATTAGTAATAAATATATGTAACTTACAAATGAACTTGCGTAACGAACTTCTATATTTGCATATTTTTATTACGTATATAAGGGGGTTCGCACCCTCGTCAATACCTCGCTTTTTACACTAAAGCTTGAATTTTGTCCCAATTCTTTAAAAACGACCCCTGAATCACAAAGGCCGTAGAATACATAGTTGAAATTACTAAAAATATTTTAGCGTCAAGAGCGAGGTATTGAGGAGGAGACGAACGACCTGATATATGTAATAATTTCTGTTCGTTTTAAATTTCAATGCTGCTCCTTACTTCCAATTGAATTTTTTTATGTATTTTCTCATTGTTTTTTTTTTAAATAAGGCTAGAAAAACCTGCGCCCCCTTCATGGAAATTCTCTTCCCTCATGATAAATTCCTCCGTGGAACGATCCTCCCATGTGACCAAAAAAAATCCAAAATTCCAGATTTTTGTAGATAGGAGCTTGAAACTCTTACAGTAGGTTCTCTGATACTCTGAATTTGATGGTGTGATTTTCAATAAGATTCTACGACTTTTAGGGGGTGTTTCCCCCTATTTTCTAAAACAAATCAAATTTTCTCAGGCTCGTAACTTTTTACTGGTAAGACTAGACTTGATGAAATTTATATATTTAAAATCAGCATAAAAATACAATTCTTTTGATGTAACTATTGTATCAAAATTCCATTTTTAGAGTTTCTTTTACTATTGAGCCGGGTCGCTCCTTACTACAGTTTGTTACCACGAACTGTATGAAAAGTCTTCTCTAATTCTATTGGCTTGATATAAATTCTTGAGCCAAACCATCTCATCAGAATGTCAGAAAAGGTATTTCTCCGTAGTTGCTATGTCAAACTCTGAATTCTTAAAAAAACACTAAACCTGATTAATCTTTTTGTTGAGCTAGTAACGAGCATGAGCAGTTTTTGAGCTACAAAATTTAAAAAAATTCTCTGTTTCTCTGCTGGTTCATTATTCCAGGCAAATATTTTGTTTTGTTTGACAACAGAATAACTAAAAACATATGTAATTGTGTCTACTGCATATGAATAGTGTGAACTTGAAATAGGAGAAAACATACAAACGAAGAAAAAAGGGAAGAGAAGCAGGAAAATAGGATTATCTATCAAAATCAAGCTGACAATAGCAAGTTTGTTCTTGATGAAGCAAAGCATAAGTCAAGACTAGCCCTTTACCAAACTCTTAAAGTACCTAAAATATCAAAATGAAGACAGTTCCTGCACATCGGACACATCCAAGGTTTATTCACACCTGAAAACAACGATTTTCTACATTTTTTCTTTTGGCTCTTCCAAAATTATGAAGTCTTTGAAGTAGTACCCCATTTTCATCAGTGTTGCCGCGTTCAGCCGTAAAAATAAAGAATTAGGTGTTATAACACCATCGCAGTTTTCTGCCACCGTATGTTTTTCGCCACCCAGAAAATCTTGCATCATCAAGAGGATTATTTGGATGAGAATAGACAGGTTAGGTTAGGTTAGTCGATGTCCATGTTTATGTCTATGTCTATGTCTATATCTAAGTCTATACTAACCTGACCTACCTGAATTAAAAGGTGGCGTAAACCATATGGTGGCGGATAACCACGGTGGCGTTTAAATACTGCTGCCAAAATAACTACGCAGCACTAATTAGTTAAACCTAACAACGCTTTTCGTCCGTAAGAGTTCACACATTAGCAATCTGTTGATTTCCATAGACAACTTCTTCTCCAGAAGAAACCTGGACTTTATTAAGCATTTAAGAAGGTTATATTCTGCTGAAATTTAACCAAAGTTTCTTTTTTAATTTGGCATCCATAACTATCAAAAACTACACAACTGCAAATGTAATTATTTTTATCCAAATTTGAATTCCCAGTTTTTCCTAATTTTTTAAGATATAAATCGGAAGTTTCCAATTAACCAATTCAACCAGTCAGATTTAATTTTTACGATCCTTGGTGATTTAACCACCTGAAACCAACTTTTTTTTTTCGAATGGCTGATGAGGTAGATATTGAAACTAAGTTCTCATAAAGTATCTGAATTTCTCTTGTTCCGTAGTGAAGAGTAGTCGTTTCTTGTTCTTTTATTGGGTTAAATTTGTTAAATTATTTTTTATCCTTTTCTAGTTCTTTTTAAGTTTAATTTACAGTTGCTAGTCTCTGCGGAGCGCTGAATCAAGCCTTTTAGCATGTGCGTTTACGTAGCGTACGATTTACATCATTATCAAAATTACAAATTGCCGTGCTTAATTTAAGAAAAAAAACTTAAATTTTTTCATGGTATACCATTCTGAGGTAAGTTTTGTTATTTTGAGGTAAGTTTTGTTTAAATTTTTGTTATTCAAGCATGCACCAAGGAGCTCTTGGGTCTTAGACCATTAAAGGGAGTATCAACACGAGGAGCATGCGCAAATTTTCAAAGTTTTAGGAGAGATGGGTATTGAGTTGGTGGCTGTCTGAAACAAGCAAAAAATTTATTTTTGGCCTACATTAAGCCAATCAAGAAATTCCTTACAGTACCAAGGGTAATTAAAATAAAATCTACATGAACTGGTAATGAGAAAACTTACACAACCATATATATCAAAACTGGCGAAAATACATCTTGAAATATGCACAAAATGGCAAACAATGGCGAAAATATGATGTCGTCCTAAAAACTTCCCAATTTTAAAACAAGCAATACCAAATCGTAGAAAATTATGGTTTTGAGGTATGAATAGACTATGATGGGTTCAGGGGACAAAAAAAGTGGATGTCAGAAGGGGAAGCCAAATAGGTCGACCTTTTATAGACCTCTTTGGGTCTGTGTTACACTGTAAAACTTTAAGCCAGTAAAAAGAAGAAAAGGAATTAGAGTCAAAAGAATTTTTCACCGCAATAGTTACATCACACTTCTGTGGTGCCACTTCAATTCGACATAACAGCTAAATTTGCTGTAAAAGCAAGGGGTATGACTTTGCTTACTACTTTGTCACTAAGTTAATGTGTTGTTTTAGAGTACTTGACAAAAACAAGTCTAGGCCTTAGAATTCTCTCAGTCATTTTTGAGGATTTGTGTCCTCTAAACCCATCATAGGTCTAACCGTACCACAAGACTGAGGTTTCCAACGCCACTACAAGCTCTATTTTTTGCCACATTCGCAAATAGTAATTTTTGTTCGGATGGTCAATAAAAGCATGAAGAAGAAGGGTTCGACATTACGGGGACTTTGTCTGAAGTTCTCAAATAAGGATCTTTTCTTGCCTCCATTTTTAAGATTAATTTACCAGTCGGGGAATTATTTTTTAGTTTTTTTAGGAGCAAGTCTTTTTACCTGTATTGGTAAGACCAATTTACGAGTTGATAATCCACCACCACCCACCCAATACAGCCCTGAATAGTAGCCTTGCGGTAACAGATATATGTGCCATATTCAATCTATCTAAGATCCCTCAATGCTTAATAAGCATCCCTTTGCCCCTTAAAGCGTATCAAACTCACATCGACGCAAATAGTATTAATTGAGAGCCTAGTCTAAAACTAATGATAATAGTTAAAAGTGAAAAAAAATTTACTGAATAGAAGTATTTTTAAATACCATTCCTCGGAGAGTCACCGTCAAACACATCCCTATCCCTGATTAAATATTTCTGCAACTTATTAATACATACTAAAATTCCACCTCCAAAAAGTAAGATCAATGCTATCCTGATTGAATACTTTTGCAAAAGTTTTCTACTGAAACTAATTAAAGTAAGCTCATGAACGGAACCTAATCAACTCTTTTGATATACTCAAACTAATCCGATTAAGACAAAATCTTTTATTTCCCAGCGTAATACGCTTAGAGAGTAAAAACCTCAGCGAAGGCATTATTATTTCCAAAGGATGCGGTCTAAAAACAGAGAAAAGATAATCCACCAGTGAAGTACCAAAAAAGAATGTACATTTCTTAGGTTAGGTTTTTCTGGGGAAATCTTGACCAGACATATAGTTTTTTCCCAGAATTTCTGGGGGAAAGGCTTTAGATATATTACGGAACTCAACAACTCGAAGACTGGAACGGAAGTAATGTTACACTTTTTAGGTCTTCCCCTATTCTCTAAAGCCTACGTTGCCAAACCATATCCAGGATACGCCCAGGGAAAAAAACCAAATCAGTTCCCATTTAGGCTAAGAAGCAAAAATACAGGAAAAGCTTCGCATGATCTTCTAACAGTCATTTTGAATTAATATTTTAATTACCTGTTTAACTTAGCTAGATTATTACCGTTTAAAATCAATCATAAATAAATATATTACTTAATTAAACTGCAAAACGCTGTCTAAAGCTATCAGAGCTGTGCACGATCCTCCTCAACCCAAATCTATCAAGATTTCATTCTTTACTCCCTCGTATGATATTCCAATTCCCTATAAGTCCTTCCTTATGACTTGATCTCATCCTATTTGGGGATAAAGAGTTTCCGAAACTCATACCCCAGGGATAGTAAGCATGAGAGTAGATGATTTAGACTTTATTTACTCAGACAGGAAGGATGGGGTACATAAGACAAGGGGTAGGACTCATGATGAATAAGGCAGCTACTGAGTCTTGTTTACGCTGGGAAGGAATTAATAATAGAATATTTATCTCTCATTTTATGACTGAAAAGATCAGGGTATCAGTTAGAGTAGCTATACCCCTGTAGAATCGACTGATGGAGATACTAGTGACTCAGTTTAATTTTACTGACAGTTACAGGAGCAAATAAACAGGGCCCCAGGTGGAAATATGGTATTTTTGTTAAGAGATTTTAAGGCCCTGGTCGGTAGAAATAGAGATAGATAGTATCCTAGCCTAGGTGAATATGTTGTAGGAAATGGCTACAGATCGCCGCAATTTTGTAGGCATAACAATCTAGTTATAACCATTAAGGTGTTCAGTCATAAAATGACTCATAAGTTAACATGGTTTTCACAGGATGGCAAGACAGCAAACCTTATTGATTATCTTAGTGTGAACTGAAGAATGGCAGGATTAATACAAGATACTAGGATATATAGGAGTGCTGTTATTGACGTTAAAAGTAAAGATCCCCATCTAGTAGTGTATAGGGTTAACTTAAAGTTGGAATTTCGGGAAGTTACTATGCTGGTAGACATCAGGATGAGAATTTGAGAGAAACTTTCCAGGAACAGTTGAATACTAAACTAGAGAGTTTAAAATTTGACAATATGGAAGATGGATGGAATAATTTTAGGAAAACAATTTGTGAAATTGATGAAAGTATCACAGGGAAGAAGAGGTCTTAGGGAAGAAAGAATATTAGTGGAAAAACTTAATGTTAGAGAGAGACGAGAAGGGACTTTTACAAAAATTATCTGAGTGATAGATCATATGAAAACAAAAGGAATGTAAAGAAAGTGGAGAAAGCATTAAAATATGAACTAAGGAGGTGTGAAGTGGAGGACATGGATAAAATTGCTGAGAATCTGGAAGATGCAGCTAGATGGCATAATAATAAAACAATGTGCCGGCACGTTAATAAACTGAGAGGGAATGGTCAATCCAGACTTGTCCCAGTTAAAGACAGGAGCGGGCCATAATTAGTGATAAGGAAAGAGTTAAAGAGAGATGGGTAGAACATTTTGATAATGTGCTAAACCGAGATAGAGTTCCAGGAGAAGATAAGGAGGAAAATGAAGAAGTGGGTGATACATTGGATGTGAAGGAAAGTTTGTTTTGTGAGGAAGAATTAGCGACAGTACTGAAAAGATTAAAAATAATAAGGCTAGAGGTGCTGACAAGGTGGTAAATGAGTTTGTTAAATATGGTGGCTGTGAGGTAAGAAATACGTTATTAAAGAATATGAATAAAAAAAGGTGATAAGAATGAGTAGGGTAATTATCGAGGCATTAGTCCAGTCTCTGTAGGTAGCAAATTACTTAGTAATATGACACTTTTTAGACTGAGAGATGCTGTAGATAAAGTTATAAGAGACGAACAGTGCAGTTTTAGTAAAGGTAGAGGATGTGTGGACCAAATTTTCATTCTCCGGTTAATAATTGAGAAGTGCCTGAGTAGGTAGCAGGAAGGGTGTGCGAAAGCACAGGATGGTTGGCCCCCAACCCCCCATTGCACTTCCTGGCTGAAGGGCCAAGAAAGGGAGATCAGCACCGCCGGTAGGGACTGTAAAGTCTAATGCCGTATCCTTTACCTTTTTTTACCTTTGGTCCTCAGTTTTATAGATTATGAGCAAGCATTTGATTCAGTTGATAGAAGAAGAGCTTTAGTGAATGTCTTACCCTTGTAAGGTATACCAGACAAATACAATAAAGTCATTAGTGCTAGGTAGGAGGATACCACTACTGCAGTTAAGGTAGGAAAAGGGGTTGGAAGCTGGTTTTGTATTTAACACCTTGTATCAAAACTCCTTTGGTCCTCAGTTTTATAGATTATGAGCAAGCATTCGATTCAGTTGATAGAAGAGCTTTAGTGAATGTCTTACCCTTGTATGGCATACCAGACAAATACAATAAAGTGATTAGTGCTAGATACGATAATAGCACTACTGAGGTTAACGTAGGAATAGGGGTTAGCAGCTGGTTTTGTATTAAATCTGGAGTTTATTAGGGTCGTGTTCTATTCCCATTTATATGGATCATTTTGATGGACTTTGTCTTAAGAAGCACAGAAAGGCAATGGGAGACCATGGAATCAAATGGGGAGGAAAAACTCTCTTGGACTTGGATTATGATGATGATTTAAGCATTCTAGATGAAAGTGTGAGCAAGATGAACGAACTTTTAGAGGTTTTATGAGTTCAGGGTGTTAGAATAGGTTTGAAAATTAATATTAAGAAGACTAAGTCACTAAAGTTATGAATAAGTGGAGATGGAAAGGTGACAATGGCTAACAAAAAAATAGATCAGGTGGATAGCTTCACTTACCTTGGTGGGAGACGGTGGAAGCAGAGAAGATGTTAAAAGTAGAATAGCCAAGGCTCAGGGTATTTTTTCACTAAGAAAGTTTGGAAGAATAGGAAGATAAGTCTGCAAACCAAGATCAGAATATTGGAAGTTACAGTGATCACAGTAATCAAATATGGCTCTGAAGCATGGGCGCTCCGAAAAGTGGTTGAAAATTTGCTATATGTTTTCCAAAGAAATTGTTTACGGATTCTTCTGGGTACCCGGCAGACTGACCGTATTTTAAACAGTGGATTGTACGAAAAGTGTGGTTCCATCCCGCTTTCTAGGGCTATAATGAGAGAAAGGTCGAAAAGGCTAGGGCACGTTCTGCGGATGAAGGATGACAGATTGTCAAAGATTGTCCTTTTCAGCCAACCGTCTAGGGCTAAACGGAAAGCAGGAAATCCGCGGTTGGGTGGGAGGATGTTATAAAGGAAGATTTAAATGAAATGGGAACTTCCTGGGAGGGTTTGAAGAAGGAGGCTTTGAATAGATTGGGTTGGAGGGGCGTGCGTAGCTGTGTGGGCCTCATGCGTCTAGGTGCTGCGGTGAGCTGTCAATAGTAGTAGTAGTATCCTTTAGTCCGCTTCTTCGGGTGTTTTACCGCTATCCATTGCTTAAAATATTTATCCTACTTTGATCTTTACCAATTTTCACCTTATTCAACCTTAATGTGTATCTTATTTGCCTTATTTTTATAGGCATAACTGTTCAATCAATATGGTCTGAATGCTCTAACTTAGTTCACTAATCATACAAAAGAAAAACAGATATAGGAACCGTATTTTCGAATTGTATAACTTAGAACCCTTGCCTGGAGGGCTGTGGAACGGGGGAGGAGGTTTGAAACCCTGAGGCATAATTCTTGGACTTGTCACCTATACTGAAAAAATACATATCGGGAAATTTTGTTCCGATGAACTTAGGGGGAAAGGGGGCGTGAGAGGGGCTGGTTGCTCTCCAATCACTTTGACTCCTAAAAAAGGCACTAGAATTGTCAACTTCCGATTAAATAAGCTCCGTCCCAAGTTTCTAGGACAGGTCTTTCAATACGAAGTGTCGTGGCAAAAAGAAAAAATCATCGCTTGTAATCTTAATCTCAACTAAATTCCTATCTCCCTTGACTTGAATTTTTATCTTGTTGGCACTATTTTATTGTCATGACTATTAATACGGTTTGAATTCTCTATTTTAGTTTACTATGCATTCAAATTCAAAAATAAAAGTTGTTTGAAAAAGAGTTGTTTCACAGGGGAAAATATATTTCAATATTTATGGTTATCATTTTTTTAATGTTTTGAATGAAAATACCAAAAAAAAAACGGCATTTTTCAATGACAGCGCCCCCAAAAAGGTTATTTTTTAAATCTAGACGGCGCAGGCCCTCCTGCCTCCCCCAGCTCCAAGTTGACAACACTGAAGAGGCACGCGCGCAGGAATTAATTTCAAAGGGTAAGACGGACAAAAAAAAACACAAAACAGGCAAAATAATATGACAAATCAAGAAGACTTTAGTGAAGATCCTGAAACTACAAGCGGGCAGGCCCAAAGGCTCTCTCCCTCATTCGTACATGCCTATGTTTCAAAATGTTTGGAAAGGTAGCACTGATAACCTCAACAGGTTTTTTTTTTTAAGGAGTGGGCTAAGTGAACGTCGAGTATACGCCACTACAATAGAGGATTTCAAGATCTCTCTACCCATGTTGTTGAGGTATTTGATACGGTCCCTCCAGACTACTCATGGTAGACCTGGATGAAAATCTTTTTTTTTTCACTCATATGAAACATCATTTATTAATTCATTAACTTGGGAAAATTGGGACCGACGTTATGAGTCGGTCAAAGTGAGAAGAATATTTTATTCTTTCGTGTACTGAGAACCTGAAATTAGGACATCCTATATTTTGCATTGACTTTTATTTATTCCTATGTGATCCTAAAACAAAGAAAACATAATCCACAAGTGAAGTATCAGAAAAGATAATACGTTTCTTAGGGTTAAGTTTTTTTCTTCTGGAGAAATCTTTCCCGGACATAAAACTTTTTCCCAGAATTTCTGAGGGAAACCCTTCAGAACTCAACAACTCAAAGGCATGAAAGGAAGTGATTTTAAATATTTTAGAACCGGCTCTATTTTCTCCAGCCTGCATTTTCAGGCCATCTCCAGGATACGTCCAGTGAAAAATAAAAATCGGTTAGTAATTAGGCCAAGAATCAAAGATGCAGGAAAAGTTTCGCATGTTCTCCTAGCATTCATTTTCAAATAATATTTAAATTAGCTTGATTATTAACCATTGCAAACCAACAATAAATTATGCTAGTTAACTAACTGAGATTTACTAATTAAGCATACAACTATCAATTGTAAACACTACTTATTATCTTGAGCATCTAATTCTACCTTAATTTAATTACTAATATTACAAATGAAAACACATGAAAACCAATCGCGGTTCACCCAAAAGTGTTTCTATCAAAAAAGTGAACACGCCTGACAGATGCAGCCAAAACAAAGCGCTGTTTAGATAAAACCGGGCCACTGCGTGTGCTCAAGTAGGATCGACAGGAAAATTATTTGATTGAGCAAGGAGAGTAGACATATAACTTTATATTTATAACACATGAGAAGTTCGTAACTTCAACGATGACATCATGACCGCCAAACTGTTTCATTTTTTAGTCTTTAAGAAGTCTGATTTTTCCACATGGTAGGAAAAAAAATTCTACAACTCTTTCCAGAGTGTTTGGAATACCTTTATAAAGTCAATCTAATGGTATTGGCTTGAGTTTGAATCACTGGGCAACTGCTTTTAGCCGGTATCCATTTTGAATCGTTGCAGAGATGCATTAGAAACCTAGATGAATGAAGATACAGCTACGTTTTTCCGTCATCAGTATAACAAAAGCATAAACATCAGGAGAAGAAAGGACTGCCAAGTTTTTTGTTTTTGAATTTCACGTTGTAACTGATATATGAAGCAAATCACAAATTGCTACCCTGAAACAAAATGAACCTCAAACTTAAACCTGAGCCTCAAGCACCAAGAACACCATTTTTGCCAATTCGCCACATATTTGCCTCCTCGCTACATTTGTGCCACTTTAACTTAAACCTGAGCCTCAAGCACCGAGAACACCATTTTTGCCAATTCGCCACATATTTGCCTCCTCGCTACATTTGTGCCACTTTAACCCTTCTTAGGTTTATTAACACCTGAGAACTGACATTTTCTATGATTTTTCTTTCTTTCTTTAATTATGAAGGTTTTTGTGCAACACCACATTTTCGCCAGTACTGCCACGTTGAACCATGAAAATAAATAAGCAAAACTAATCACTTAACTTTAATTAGACTTTCGTCCGTAAAAGTCAATATAAAAACGTCCATACTGCTTTTTCATTTACAATTACAACGAAATCAAAATAATGAAAACGAGTAGTAATAAGGACTTTCCTGAGTTTTTCGTCTTCACATCCACAAGCCTTTATCGACAGCGAAATAAAACTTAGTTTAAACAAATTATAGGAAACTATACAAAAACAAAATGAGAAACGAAAAAAGCTCAAATCTAAATTAAATTAATATTAGTTAGTGTTTCAATTAGTACATAACAATACGCAAGGTAGGGTACGTAAATATATGCGTTATCAATTCAAAATGTCAAATTCAAACATACCAAAAACTATCGAACACATCAATATTCAAAATATTTAAATATGGCACTTAAACTACGTCAATTCCCAAAGAGAACTACACCTTCAAAGGAGACCTGCACCTTCTTATGCTGTTTGGGGCCATTTGTTTTTAGCGTATTTTTCGCTGATTTTCCATCCACGTTTCCATTTAATTGGGTGCTTGTTACTACCACAATCTGCACATCTGCATATGAAGGCATTTTTCATTAGAACTGAATTTTCAACTTTTTAAACCATATATGGTTGTGTAAGTATTCCCTGAAGCAATTCAAACAATCAGATTTCATGCTCTTGATAATTTTAAAAGAAGAAGATGAAACTTTCATCTGCATGAATAAGAAAATTACAATTGGATAATTTAAAGACAGTTCTTCCAAACATGTGCATCGCAGTCCCTACAATTTTTAATTTTGCTCAGCTCATTAGGTGTTCATCACAGAGTTTTAATGTTTATACTGTAAGCATTATGTGTGAGTCATTTTCCGTCAAAAATACAAAGTCGTCTGACTCCATGGTAAAACTCTAACCCCAACTAAAAAATTAAATGAAGAATTTTATTAGAGTTAAAAAAAAAACACCATGAAAGTATATAGAAATAAAAAATACTTACATGCCGAGAAATAAAACATGACATAGGACCGATATCTGCAAAGATGCCAACCTATAAATAAGACAATTAAAACGATTAAAACTCAAATAAAATAGTTCCAAATATACAAGGTGGTCCATGAGTCACTTTGCCATTTGTAAATTTCCATTTATCAATTTTTCACAATCAAATCATCCAATTGCCCCCCGTTTGAAACCACATACCCAGCAACATCAGGACTCGAACCCCTGTTCTCAGGATTTCAAGTCCATTGTGCTAACCACTCGGCTAGAACAACCATATAAAGGGTAAAGATTATTAAATTTTGTTTTGAAAATCCCTCAACTACTGAATCTTACACACAAAACACAAAGATCTTAGATACGTCATTTCAAAGTTTTGCATCCTCATACTCAACCTACTATAATTTGATGAAATGTTTTCAAGAACATGGTTCCGTTGGTGATATGTTTCGACCTGGACCAGGATGTTCAGCATGTATGCCTAAAATCACTGCAAATATGCAATATTGTGTTGAGGATAACTACAGCTATGATTACGTCATATCCAATCTTTAATCTGTATAATGAAAAAAAATTAATAAAATACACTCAATAACAAAAAATATCTAATGCCACTTTATATAGTGTATATATACACTTTTGTGCATATATACTTGTGTATATATTTTTGTGTATATGTTTTATATACACTTTTATATAATTTTAATAATGCCACTTTACTTTAAAATGGTAAGAGGACTAATGCGTCACCCTGTACTTTAACATATAATGCAATAACAACAAAAACTACCCAATTGATTTTAAAAAGTGTCAATTTTACTCAAAACAAGAGTCTCAACGGAACGGAAAATAGTAGAATTTTTTGTTTTTTCATTTTTACCAGATTCTATGACAGATCTGAAAGCATATTTTTGTAGTGGTGTTTGGGCAGCACCAGCAATCAGAGGCCGGAAACCACCAGCACACCAACCTGAAGCCGAAGAAATGTTGAGTGTCTTTCAAGATTATTGATCTTACTATTGCGGCAGTTTTGACAAAATCAAGCCTATCCAGTTTATTTAAAACAAACTTTTTGAAGAAAGCTTTTTATGAATCCCGCTTTCTCTCCTGCTAGCAGTACCGATATCTTTGAACTACAAAACTCTTAGCTATATTTCTGTACCCCTTACACGTCAAAAAAGAGTAACTTGAAACCTTTACCAAATCAAATAGTCATTAAATTTGAGGGAGTTAAAACTAAACAGATTTGATTTATTCGCATTTTCCGAAAAAAAAATGGACCAACATGGTCCATTTGACCAACATGGTCACTGCAAATATTACAAAATTTTGAAATAAATACTTTTTATTCACTCCCATACCCTTGTTTTAACTTTAATTTTCTTCCTCCCAATTTCCTAACATCCTTACATCATTTTTATACAATACTAATAAGGGGTGGGGGTGGGGGGATTAATGCCAGAATTGCCTCTCAGTCAATTGGACTATCTGTCTTGGCTTTTTCTACAATTAGTCATAACTTGATGGCCACAGCTTTTCCATTTTAATTCAAAAACCAATGGACTCGTAAATTTAGTCGAATGGAAAATTTTGTCTTCATGTGTTTTAAACAAAAAAAAAAGTATTTAATAGTTAAACAAAGTGTATCAAATGAAGAAAACGAAAGACACATGGTTTTTTGGCAAGATTAAGTTATCCAAACAAATGGATATATATCGAATTGCGAGTTTAAAAGTGGTACAATGTAGTCAGAGGATTACGCTTCTGAAGTAAAACAAAGATGCAATTCCTAAATTTTGTGATTTACTTCTGGGGAAAAATTAAACTTTTTCTTGGACATGCAAATTTCAGCGATAGTTTTAAATAATTTGAGGTGAATTCCAAGTAAAATCTCGACTTACTTTCCTTTATAACCTAATGTAAGGATTATATATATATATATATATATATATATATATATATATACTAGCTGTTGGGGTGGCGCTTCGCGCCACCCCAACACCTAGTTGGTGGGGGCGCTTCGCGCCCCCCCCAAGCCCCCCCGCGCGCGTAAGTCGTTACGCGCCATAATAGTTACGCGCCATTGTAGTTGTGTCCCTATGTCCCACCTGTGAATATAGATAGATATATATATATGGTTTTAACTACGTAAAACTTGCGAATATACAACATTCTTTGCTGTCCCATTGTCTTTGCATATAAATAGATTGTCAGGTTTACCGACTCTTGAACATGCAACATATAATGGTCCATGGGAAAACAATCTGTATTCAGATCTATACCTCATGATTCTAATGATTGCCCTTGAGCTTTGTTGATGGTGATTGCTAATCGACCATTCCCTGTCCCGGTGTCCCGGTCGTCATTTACATCCCCCTGTTTCCCCCGGTGTCCCCGTTGTAGTTGTGTCCCTGTGTCCCGGTCGTCATTTATATTCCCTGTGTCCCGGGTCCCGGTCGTCATTTGTATCCCGGTGTCCCGGTCTGTATATACATTCGTTTTTTAGTTTTGTTTTTCTCCTTTATTTTTTTCCTTTTTTTTTCTTTTTTAGCTTATTTAGATTTTTAGATTTTTTAGTTTTTTTATTAGTTTTTAGTTTTTTTTTCTTTTTAGTTTTTTTGTCCCGGTCGTCATTTATATCCCCCTGTTTCCCCCGGTGTCCCC
Organism: Artemia franciscana; assembly: GCF_032884065.1. NCBI lineage: Eukaryota > Metazoa > Arthropoda > Branchiopoda > Anostraca > Artemiidae > Artemia > Artemia franciscana. The sequence continues at coordinate 30,688,010 of NC_088866.1, forward strand.
GTTGTAGTTGTGTCCCTGTGTCCCGGTCGTCATTTATATTCCCTGTGTCCCGGTCGTCATTTGTATCCCGGTGTACCGGAGTTGTGTCCCTGTGTCCCGGTCGTCATTTATATTCCCTGTGTCCCGGGTCCCGGTCGTCATTTGTATCCCGGTGTCCCGGTCTGTATATACATTCGTTTTTTAGTTTTGTTTTTCTCCTTTATTTTTTTCCTTTTTTTTTCTTTTTTAGCTTATTTAGATTTTTTAGTTTTTTTATTAGTTTTTAGTTTTTTTTTCTTTTTAGTTTTTTTGTCCCGGTCGTCATTTATATCCCCCTGTTTCCCCCGGGTCGTCATTTATACTCCCTGTGTCCCGGTGCTTTGTTGATTGCTAATCGAACATTCCTTTTGTCCTGGTCGCTTTCTCTTTGAGTGTCGTCATTTATTTTTTTCTTTTTTAGTTCTTTTAGTTTTTACCTTTTTTAGTTTTTTTTAGTTTTTAGTTTTTTTAGTTTTTTACCTTTTTTTAGTTTTTTTAGTTTTTTTTAGTTTTTTAGCTTTTTTATTTTTTTTATTAGTTTTTAGTTTTTTTGTAGTTTTTGCCTTTTTTTTAGTTTTTTTAGTTTTTTAGCTTTTTTATTAGTTTTTAGTTTTTTTTGTAGTTTTTGCCTTTTTTTAGTTTTTTTAGTTTTTTAGCTTTTTTATTTTTTTTATTAGTTTTTAGTTTTTTTTGTAGTTTTTGCCTTTTTTTTCTCTTTGAGTGTCGTCATTTATTAGTTTTTTCCTTTTTTTTTTTAGTTTTTTATTGGTTTTTACCTTTATTTTAGCTTATTTTTCAGTTTTTTCCTTTTTTTTAGTTTTTATTTTTTTTAGTTTTTTACCTTTTTTTAGTTTTTTTAGTTTTTTAGCTTTTTTACTTTTTTTATTAGTTTTTAGTTTTTTTTGTAGTTTTTGCCTTTTTTTAGTTTTTTCAGTTTTTTTTTAGTTTTTTATTGGTTTTTACCTTTATAGTTTTTTTAGTTTTTTAGCTTTTTTATTTTTTTTATTAGTTTTTAGTTTTTTTTGTAGTTTTTGCCTTTTTTTAGTTTTTTCAGTTTTGACGTCACCTGATCCAGTTTTTTCAGGTGACGTCACCTGACACATCCATCCATCCATCCACAGACAACTTATTTTTATATAGATAGATATATATATAACATCGTTCATCAGTTTTCACGGCCTACTAAAAGTATATACCATTGCAAATCGCAAGCGCAGTAAATTTTGAAAACTTGAAACTTTATATAAAGAATATTGCCATCTAGTTTTATAATAGCCAAAAAATAGATGTCATCAGTAAACCATCTCCCAGGATCCCAGAAAACTGATGAAAACTTAGCGTTCCGCTAAGAAACTCTTTAAAAAACACGGCATTTTGGTGATAAGTAGAAATCCAATAAAGTGCCAGTGAAAAGGTAAAATGACAGTAATAGGTGCACCTCATAGTCAGGAGCGGATCTAAAGGGTGGTTACAAGGGTATATGCCCCCCCAGAAGGTCAAAAATTCCACGAATTACAGGAATAGAGGGTCAAAACATAAACGACAGAAATCAGGTTTTGTTAGTACCTCCCCCTCCCCCCAACATATGATTCTGTATCCATCCCAGCTTATAGTGTATTTAACTCGACTTTTGATACATGACGTTTGTCATTCCTGATACTAGTATTAGTAGCAGATTATTGCAGGTTAATCAGACTTGCTGAAAATCATTTAAATAATTTTCTTGACAATTATTATTGTGTTGGCATAAGAGGGAAACCGGCATAAGAGGGAAATGATTACGAATTATTAAATCATACCTGTGCGGACACGAAAGAACAGTAGATGTCGGTGGAAAAATTACTAATTTAAAAAGTCTTATTGATATTGATGTCCCCCAAGGCTCAGAATTGAGTACACTTTTATTTCTGATTTATATTAATGATCTTCCATGAGGTTTGCAAGAGAATATTAGCCATGCAATTCTATTTGCAGAAGATACGTTGATTCATTGACGTTGATCGAAAATTTGACTACAAGTGTTACCTCAGTTAATCGATGGTTTGTTTCGAAAAATCTAGTCACGAATTTTACAAAAACTAAATTTATAGTTTTTGGTCGTTCAAAACGTGTCACTCGAGAGATTTCTTGTCAGGAGCTTCAGGTTGGTGATCGAAAAATTTTTAGGGTCCAATCATACTATTATTTAGGAGTTTTTCTTGATCCCCGTTTGTCATTTCATAATCATATTGAGTATTTAAGATTAAAACTTGCTCAAAAATATTGGGTCGATGTATCGTGTGAAGAATATCTTTCCATTTACCATATTAAAAATAATTTACCATTCTCTAATTGCTTCTTATTTGAATTACTGTTCAGTTGTTTATCTTAATACTTTTTGGAAGCATTTAAACTCTTACAGGTACTACAAAATAGGGCAATAAGAATACTAGGAAATTCTTTACATTGCCCTTCAAAACTTGAAAATGTTTCGGGAACTAAAACGCTATTCTTTTTCTTAAATTTGTTGATTCAAAAGATATCCAAGCATTAAATATTTCCATATGGCATTTTCAAATCCAAAATTCTGAAAATTATTTCTATGATAAATCTCTGATAATTTTACTTCCTCATTCAGATTGTCGGCGGTCTGGGATGTACCGAATTCCTTTTGTAGTTCTGAAACGTCAATGTTTTCGATTAGGTACCAAATACCCTTCATTGCAAACAATTATAAGCTAAATGACAAAATTCTGTTTGATCCAACGCAAAAATCTCAGCTAAATTTAAAAAAGTAATCATCGAAGATTGTTTGCTAATGTTTGATTATTCACCATTGACGATGGGATATTAAATTATTTGATCTTCTTCTTTGTGTGTTTGTTTTTGTTTCCCTGTGTTTGGGATGGCCTGCCATGCCCCTCCTGCCCGATATTTAGTTATTTAATTATCCTTGTTACTTTTCTTTTGTGTTTTTTTTCCATTTTTTTATTTTTTGCCGTGTTGATTTTTGGAATTATTAGTAAGATGAGATGTTGATGTTTCTTCTGTTTTTGCACTGTCCCATCCTTATGAGCTCTGCTCTCTGTTGGGACATGATATTGTTTTTGTATTTTTTAAGTTGAATAAAGAAAAAGTTGGAGTTGAAGTTGAAGTTGAAGTTGTCTTTTTCGTCACGTTTCGGATTTTGACCACTAGATAGAATTATAGCCAATCTTAGGAACTTTTTGCATGCGTGAAAATTTTTTAATAGAAATAATTCAGCTAATCAATATTTCCAATTAATTAGACATTTTAATTAGGTTAATCAATAATGATAGCAAGAATAATTATTTTAAAAAATCAAATTTGAATTAGCCATGAAAGTAAACCTAATAAAAAACTAATCCATTTTGGCACTAATCCCTATAAGAATATACCTTTCCGTATATAAATAATATACATATTGTTATGAAATTCAGCTAGTAAATACTTGGAAAATTCCGACAGATATTACATTATGATTAAACTGAATACTATTAAAAGACATTTAGTCATTTCTTTAAAGAATAACAGCCACAGTACATAATTATACGTAGCCTAATTCTATATTCAAATTGTTGAATACAATCAATTATTTTTTTCTCAAAGGTTAACGTGGATTTCAAGGGCGTTCGAGACTTTGTGGAAAGGCTGATTAATCAAACAGCATCAAATGAAAAAACAATTCTCTAGAATGGCTATTTAGCTACGAAGATGTTTGCGTTTCAACGATCGTTACAGACAAAAGCTTAGTTTTGTTTCAACCACTCTCCAAATATCTAGAGAGCATTATCGATTAAAGAGGTACATCGAGATTTATTGGTAAGTAAAAATTATCGATTCATATTATCCCTACTTTTCTCTTTGCTTTTCTTAATTTCTTTCCTACAATGTCATTCCCTTTTTCTCTACTCCAAATCTCATTTTCGTCACTTTTTGTATTTGTCTACAATTAGTTCGTCCTAAATTAGAACTTAATTTGAACAATATAATGATACAAATGATAACATTTTATAACCCTTGTTCTTTCAGAAGACGAAAGTGCTTATCAAGGTTCTCTTCTCTGGTGAAAGAACTAATAAACTACCTCTTATTTAGCCCGTGCCACTTAAAAGGGCCGCTTTTTCAGCAGTGTTTTCAGCTTTGTTCAGAAGTATTCTCTCCTACTTGCGAAATATACACTAATGTAACTTTTAAAGAAAGTGGAATTGAGTGCAACCTCAGCAACATTTGCATTTTTACTTAAAAGTAAAATCAGACAATGCCAAGTTTTTCTTCTCACTCAATTCGACTATCTGTCTTGGCTTTTTCTACAATTAGCCATGACTTGATGCCCCACAACTAGTTCATTTTAATTCAAAAATCAACGAATTCTGAATTAAAATGGAATAGTTGTGGGTATCAAGTCATAGCTAATTGTAGAAAAAGCCACGACACACGAAACTCAAAATGTCAAAACATTCAGCAGTGTTTCAGCTTTGTCCAGCAATGCTTCCTCATATTGGCGAAAGATTAACTAGTCCAACTCCTATATAAAGATAAATTGGTTCCCCAAACAACTTAAAAACTAAGATCTCAGTGAAAAAAGCAAAACCAGAGAAGTAAAGCCCGTGAGGAAAGACACTCGAAAAGGCCAAATCTTCAGCAGCGTTTCAGCTTTTTCTGCAGCGCTATCTCCTATTGCCAGAACATGGTAACTGCTATATAAAAGGAAATTTATTGTCAAAAAATATTAAACAGCCTCTCAGCAGCGTTTGCATTCCCACCGAAAAACTAAGGCCTGATCACACAAATCAGCAAAGCAAAGCCCATGGCACAAAACTCTCAGAAAGACAGCTTTCTTTAACAGCGTTTAAAAAGGAAGGTTAATTTTGCTAAATGAATTCTAATTTAAAGATAATAATTTTTGATTTATTCTTTTATTTATTTATGGGCCAAAAAGATATTATAAAAAATTCAGCAATGTAACTGTGGGTATTTCACAGGAGGATCAGAATAGGGTATCTAAGGAAGTCGTCAAGGCACATCATTCTATTCCTCTTAGGGTTGATCAGGGTCTCCAGGGGAAGGTTGGGAGGATCATGGACGCTATATAGTTAATGCAGAACAAGGTTTCTAAAAAAAATAATTTGTGTGTATATTATTAAGGTATTTCCATGGTAGAAGGAGTCAAAGTCAACGCTTAGATCACCTTAAGAATTTAAAAAATTATATTTAAACGTTTAAAATAAAAAAAATTGCTAGGATTTCCAGGAATGAAAATCATCTTATGTTAAACAATCAGTCTACTTTCATTCAGTCTTTCCAGTCTTCTTGATTATTATGGTCATTTTAGTTTGTTTGTTGTTGTTGATGTTTTGACAAAAAAAAAAACAAAGTTCAAAGCACATATTGGTGTAAATTAAACAGATATGACTTTCAAGCTGCTTAGAAGTTTTGAGAGGGAGTGGAAAAAGCACCACTCCTATTAGTAACTAACTAGCCTCGTCATATTATTTTTCTTTGGTGTTATTGTTAATGTTGCGTCAAAACACACTAGTCGAAATACAAATTCATTTTCAGTAAAGCACAAATAATGCTATAGGCTTTAGAGGGCTGTGTGAGCGTTAGCCTGTTTATGGATTTTTTATTTTTAAGTTGGGACTTGATTATACCGATTTCTGTTTGTTTTGAGATTTATTTACTCATCCATACTAGCATGTGCTATCTTTATGCTTAATTTGATTATTTACTTTAATTTCCATACCTTTTGGGTTTCATTTATTGATCGATAGTAATTTTTGTACGTTTTATGCTTGGATTAGAGGACCGTATTTCAGCTCATTTCATTTAAGACCTTATAAAATTTTAACTGATTCAACAAGAAACATCAAACATACCTATTCTCAATAACAAAATATTTTATTCTATTTAGGTATGTTTTCGATTATAAAACTATGAAAAATAAGCGTTCCTAGAAGTTAAAAAATGTTCAGCCTCTAGCTGCACTGAAAAAGTAATCAGAAATGGCTGTCTTTTTGAGGGTCGTCTGTCATGGGCTTAAAACACGAAGGGCATTAAAGCTTATTGTTTGAATTGGTTAAGCAAAAACTTTAGTTTTAAATATGTTTTAAAAAATAAGAAAAAATCGAGAAAAACAACTCAATATGCAATCATGCAGTTTTTGCTGGTATCAGGGGCAAAATTCAAAAAATTAAAAAGTAGGTGCAAAATGGGCAAATTTACACACAAAAAAATAGGAAGTTTAAGAAGTTTAAGAACCTAGTTTAAGAAGGTAAACCTTTTTCTGAAGGTTTAGTTGTCTTTGTGAATCCACAGATAGTTAATGTTCAACTTTTTTGGGAAGAAAGCGATGTCAAATTTAACTAATTAGTTTTGATAATACATATTCTCGGTTCAACGTGGCAACGCTGACAAAAATATGGTATTGTCCGAAAAGCTTTAAAATTATGAGAGAAACAAAAGAAAAATCTTAGATATCATCGGTTTTAGACACAAAAAGACTCAAGATGGGTGAAGGGGCTAAAATTTTATTACGATGTTTTTGAGAATATAAGGTCTTAGTACAGAACTATTTTGATCAGTGAGTTTTTGATAATTCGACTTCAACATTACCACAAAAAACAATTAAAATGAAACCTCTCTGGCATAAACACACACCTTTATTTAAATTATATTACTAACGAGCATCTAAGGAAAAGATCGCTCAGTGGAATGGCTATGAAATGACGAACATGTTTACTTTCCAACCATAGTTTCACATGAAAGCTCGATTTCCTTTCAAAGGTTCCCCAAACATTTAGAGAATCAAATTCATTCTCAAGATTAAAGCAGTCAGCGCACAGGGGAATAGAAATGAAATCAGTTTGTTTACGTATTTCTAGTGTTTTGTTGAAAAGTAAACATCCAAAATTAAAGGGAAACATATATCCAGGTTTCAGGTCGATTTTTGCCATTGACTTTACTTTATAAAATCTAAATTTAGGCTATTAGTAGGCTATAGACCATGTAATAGTACATATTTATTTATAAGCCGAACCTATTTATTCCACTTTTTTCACGTTTCAATGTTAAAGCCTTTATTTTCACTGTTTTTTTTTTTCTTCATCTCTTTTTATTAAGCAATCATAACAAAAACCATGCACTAAATTACTTTAGATGTTTCTCTTATTCAAGCACAGAAGATTATTTCGATTTTAATGTGAGGAATCAGTCATCAATGGGTTCAACTGAGGGGAAGGCTACAGGAGAGTTTGGGGGTATTTAAGCCCCTCCCCCCTACGCCCTAGATTTTGTAAAATAAAATTAGGTAAGGTATTTCCGTTGAAAAATGGCTTTTTTAGCACTGTCATTGAGAAAAACGTATGAGTGTGTGAACATTGCACACCAATATACATGCATGCATACACATAGTGTATATGTAGACGTATACATAGCATAAATACATATAAAATTGCATAGTATACATCTGCTTCCTATTTAGGCTTAATAATACAACATTTATTAACTTATAATTCATTATAATTATTTATAATACTATTATTATTCTATTTTATCTTTATAGTTACGTAATAATATAATTATTTACAAATTTATAAATCCTAAAGTATATATTTTGATTCCACTTTGCTTATCTTCCTAGCCGAGTGGTTGCCACACTATAACTGAGACCCTTTGTCCGTGATGACAGGGGTTCAAGTCCTAGTGTCACTGATTGTTTGGTTTGAACATGAGTCAGTGGCGTGACCCTGTAAGCTCAGTCAGAGTCGACCAGCTCTAAATAGGTACCCAGAGAAACCCGGGGAAGGTAAACAGAAAGGATGTGCGAACGCACAGGACGGCTGGCCCCAAACCCCCCATCGCACTTCCTGACTGCAGGGTCATGAAACGAAGATCAGCCCCATCGTTAGTGATTATAAAATCATGATGCCATATTCTTGTTTTCCTCTATAATTACTGTTACCTCTATCAACTATTCAATGCAAAATCATTACAAAAAAAAAGATTTTAAATTAATATGCATTCACGTAGATAATTATGTAGGTAATTAAATTTTTGCTCGACTTGATTAAATTCTTCACTATCCCCCCCCCCTCCTTCATTTTCTTTCCTTTCAGTTTTCATCAGCTAAAGCGGTAGACCTGTGGCCCATCAGCTCATTACCTATCTTATCATTATCTTATTTATCATTTATCAGTATTACTTATTCTTATTAAATATCACTTTACATTATTTATCCCTTATATAACTTATTACTTTACTTATCAGCATTCTATATACAAAGCAAATTTTTTGGATGTTTTCCTATTTGAAGCAGAGCTGTAAACACATATTTATTTTCCTTAATTTAAAATTAAACAGCATTCCTTTATAAAACAACGTCAGTGACAAACAGTATCTATCATTAAACAGGATACGAAAATAGAGATTTTAGGAGTTCAGAGCTCAAATACATTGCTGAAATCTACTTCGAGGCAATTATAAATTACATTATAATGTTATCTTGACCTTTAAATTCAAACCTAGTTCATTGGTAAGACTTTTAAATAAAACCTGTTTTCTTCTGCTAGAGTCCCATTCAAAAGATTGAGTCAAATGTCTATGTTTACACTAGATGAATACATTAGATGCACTGGCTTGTGCCTTGCATTTTTACGTGATTGGATTTTATTTAAATGCGAGTTTTATTTAGTCTTTCTTTGTTTTTTGTATAGCGTTTATGTGTTTTCCTTGTTTTTTCATGTTTAGTTTAAGCTATTTTTTTTTTGTTCTTATATATGCTTCTCCCGTTAATAAAAGCTTTCAGATTTAAAGTTGAAATATTCGGATTATTTTATTATTAAAAGTTGTATTTCTTTTTTGTCCACTGCCTTACTTAGAATATTATACCCGTTTTTCTATACTTTCATTTGTTTAAAAATATAATAATATTATGGCACTTCAAACGTGAGAGCTACAAGTTTCCACAATTTTCAATGTGTGAACTTTGAAATGATATATATTTCTTAAATTTTAATAGACTGTAAGTTAGCCTATTTTTATTTAAAGTCAGAAACAACCAGATTCATTATCAAATAACTGCAAAAGATTTTGACATTCATTCAATTTTTTCTGCACACAAGACGAAAGATATTTCGACACAAGAATATTTACCCTCAAGACGGAGAATATTTTGGCCATGTCCTCCGTATGAACATCTACAGACTACCAAAAGCGGCTCTTCATTTCTAACCACTAGAAAGTCGCAGCCGGGAAGGAGCCACAAATACACTGCGTCAGATCGACTACGGTGATCTAAGAAACCTGCACACCACCGTCTTTCCAGGATGGAAGGACACCACTGCAGCAGCAAACCTGAGAGATGATTCAAGGCTTCTCCTTTATGCCCTGGGGGTCTCTGGAGGTACAAACGGTCGTAAGGTCTAAGATACGGGTTTTTGTGTCAAACTGATTTCAAAGAGATTGATACTACATTAGATGTGAGTTAGTCCGTTAATATTGAATTTACTAAATGTTTTTCATGGTTTGTTTAAAAAACTATTTTTATCAGAGTAAAATAAAAATAAGTCATAATCACCTTATTGACTTCTTTGACTACTCCATCAATAACTTGACCTTTGAACGGACGGAAGACAACTGCTTTATATTTTACAGGATAAACAACAAATCCTTGTCCTGACTGAATAATTCCAGCACCAATGCCGTCAACAGACGTCACGGCTATAACAAACCCATGCCTAGAAATATGGAATTAGAAAAAAGATTCACATTAGGCTAGTGTGTGTTTTCTAGGCTATATTTGATACGGGTATGAGCTGTTTCTTCTCATGCCAGAGAAGTTTTTGACTCTAATAAACATTCTTTTAAGAAAAAAAATAATTTTATTTTAATGTCTGTTGAGAGACAAGGAGCCAGTTGGCAATGACAATTCATGTTGTTATTTCTAAATATAAAAGAGATATATGTTTTATTCGAGATGGGAAGAATAATGATCTCTCTCATTTCTCTAAACTGTTTTTACATTAAGAAATATATTCTGGAAAATTCGTAGTACTTATTTGCCAAAACCGATTTGCAACAACATTAAAATTGCGACTTGCAAGCCATTGATAATTTCAAGAAAGTCTAAAAAAATCGTACATCAACGAAAAAAAAAAGAACAAAGCAACAAAACATAACTCTTCATCCTGAAAACCAGTCACTTCCCAAATCTTATACAATATAATTCATAAAGTTATCTCCCTTGTAAAAATCAAACGATTGACATCAGTAGAAAGGCAATATCCATGATTTTTTTCAGGTGGAGGAGGGAGGGGGTTACAAAAAAATTCAGAAAACGCGTCGAAAAATTTTACGTGTATCTTCGCCACAATTTTACGAGTCAGACCGAAATTTAAGAGGGGGGATCCAAACCAGATAGCCCCCCACCCCTGGCTTGAAAAGATTGAAATTTGAAATATTAAACCTTCCCATGTTAGTAAAACTTAGAAAACGATTATATCTGAAAAAGAAAATGTCCTTTGAAAAGAAATTTAATATAGGGGATTATCGTTTTAGGTAGTAAGTTATTAAATTAAAAAAAGCAAGTTTTTTCAACTGAAAGTAAGGAGCAACATTAAAATTTAAAATGAACAGATATTATTACGTATATGAGGGTGTTCACCCCCACGTCTGCACCTCCCTCTTTACGCTATAGTTCGAATTTTGTTCCAATTCTTTAAGAATGACCCCTGAATCACAGAGTCGGTTTAATTAGAATAAATAGCTCTTTCGAAAGTACTAAAACAACTTTAATGTAAAGAGCGAGGTATTGACGAGAGGGAGAACCCCTTCATATACATAATAATTTCTGTTCGTTTTAAGTTTTAATGTTGCTCCTTACTTTTATTTGGAAGAACTTGTTTTTAGTTTTTTTTTAAATTTCTGATCGTTTCTTAAATAATACTGGGAAATCCGGCACCCCTTTATTGAAAATTCCCTTCCCCCATGAAAAATTGCTCCATGGTAAGATCCTCCCATGTAGAACCCTCCCTCAACCCCCTCCTCAAACCAGGTAACCCCCCTGAAAACGTCTGTAAACTTCCCAATAACCAATATTATATGTAAACAATGGGCAAAGTTAATAGATTGCAGCCCTTCCCCCAGGGGACTGTGGGGGATTAAGTCATCCTCAAAGACCTAGTTATTGGATATTCGGACTATGTTGAACAAAATGGATATCTCAAAATTTTGATCAGTTGTGGGAAAAAGACTGTGGGAAAAAATGAGCGGGGGAGGGGCCTAGTGATCCTCCAATTGTTTGGTCACTTAAAAAGGAAGTGGATTTTTAATGTCCATTCGAATAAGCCCTCTTTTGATATTTTAGGATCACAGGGTCGATACGATTACCCACGGAAAAAGAAAAACACGCATCCGTGATCTTTCTTCTAGCATTTTACAACTCTACTTTTTGGCGTAAAGACCCAAAACGTAAAGCAGATAAACTCTTTACGTAAGTAAATAAACTTTGGCGTAAAGAGCGAAGCGTTGAGGAGGGGACAGCCCTTTCATATACGGAATAATTTCTGTTCGTTTTAAGTTTTAATGTCGCTCTTTACTTTCAGTTAAAAAAACGTTTGTTTTTTTTATTTAATTTCCGAACGTTTTTGAATTAATGCAGGTTTTGATTTTGGCTCACCGTACATGAATAATTAAAACGAAATTTGCATATTAATTTTACTTTTTTTGGCTAAACGGCTTTCTTAAAGTTTTGATCAGACAATTTTGAGAAAAAAGGGGCGGGGGATGGGACCTAGTTGCCCTCCAATTTTTCGGGTCACTTAAAAAGGACACTAGAAGCCCTCCAATTTTTCGAGTCACTTAAAAAGGACACTAGAACTTTTAATTTCTATTAGAATGAGCCCTTTCACATTTTAGAACCACTGGGTCGATACGATCATCCCTGGGAAAAAAAATAAATAAAAATAAACACACATCCATGATCTTTCTTCTGGCAAAAAATACAAAAATCCACGCTTTTGCAGATAGGACCTTGAAACATGCAGAGTAGGGTCTCTAATATGCTGGATCTGATGGTGTGCGATTTTCATCAAGGTTCTATGACTTTCAGAGGGTGTCTCCCCATTTTTTCGAAAAAAGACAAATTTTATCAGCCTCTCAACTTTTGATTGGTAAGACTAAACTTGATGAAACTTATATAGTTAAAATTAGCATAAGAATCCAATTCATTTGATATATCTATTGGTATCAAAATTCCGTTTTTTAGAGTTTTGGTTATTAATGAGCCAGACCGCTCCTTACTAAAGTTCGCTACCACGAACTGTTTGATACGGCTTCGCAATCCAATAATAATTCACTTCAAAAATTCTAGTATATGCAAATACATATATAAAGTACAGCATATGAAATATAATATATCGAAATGAGTCACAAGTGACCTCAGTAAAATGTCCATGTAAGAATTTCGAAAGAATCATTGGGAACAACTATATGTCAAAAACAACATTCACTACAAATTGTTTCTCACTATATAAACTAAAATGCATAGACAAAGATTATTTCTCAAGAAACAAAAAAGAAATCCTATAGTAGACACGACTGTTCTACCCTAGATATAATGCGATTGGCGTCTGGTTATTTATTTAATTTATTTCATTTCTGAACGTTTTTGAATTAATACAGGTTTTGATTTTGGCTAAAAATACATGAATAATTCAAGCATGAGGAGGAGGCCAAGTTGCCCTCCAATTTTTTGTTACTTAAAAATGCAACTAGATTTTTTTTTACTCCTACTGTACAACCTAATTACTTAGTACCAACTGTTTGCTAATTTACTTACTTGCCACTGCAAGTGCCTTCGACCTCTGAATACAGTCTTCTCTTTACAGTATCAATAAGCTGTGGTCCAAAATACCTTGGATGTAGGATAATATCATGACTAAGTGAAAGCTGAAAACAAAAAAAAATAATAAAAGATCACTTTCAGTGGATTTAACTTCACCTCGACATTCTGATTTTATCAAAATGTAACTTCTACATCCATGATTTTTGTGATTCCTTTTAAAGTGCAAAGGACATCAAAATTTTGTCATAATTTGGTCTGCAACTATATTATGCTATTTTTACAACATTAGGTCAAAAAATTAATAACGATTAAATGCACTAACAAAAAAGAAACAAAAGATTTCATAAAACGATTGGTATAGCATCTCAACTGTACAATTTTGTTCTTGCTTCAGGTAGGCAGACGCTTTATAAAAGAAGGTGGCAGCAATGACAATGCAACTTCCAAGTAGAGTGTCCAAAGTTGAGGATTAATTGAGGATGAGATAAGTATCTGTACTCACAGAGAGAGAGAATTTTTGGCGACTCATGAGTGAACTCATAAGACAGATATTTTTTACCAAGTATGATTTTGCATGAAGTTTCTGTATAGTTTTGATGTCACTGCTGAGAAATTCTGTGTTGTGCACTTGAAGGCCCCAGACTGGACATGCTTACTCAAGTAAAGGCTACACAAATATATGCCAGTCAGAATTACATTGCAGAAAATCTAGGGCGCCACAAAGTAACCAACAATCTTGGTGCGAAATCTCTTTTCTTTTCTAGGTTTGCATAATGTGCGCTAAAAGATCAATGTGAGCTAAATGTGACACCAATTATAACTGAGGTTGAGATAACTGTTTACTTTGGTTCAGGACAGAAGACATTACGTTTCAGAGGGTTAAACCTCATAACTTTTGTTTTATTCCTGTTGATTTACATCCCATATGCGTCACATTGGCTGTCAAAAGCTGATTTGAGGTCGCTACTGAACCACATAACAACTTGGTGCTTGTCCACTAGATATTTTAGGAGGATGGATAAGTTATTAACGCATTTAAAAAAAAATCCTCAACTTCCAGAAGCCAGTAGAAACAGCACCAGTTGAACCAGCAGAAACAGCACCAGTATTTATCACCAGTAGAAACAGTAGGGCTGCAAGTTTTATGCCTTAAGATTTTGTGATTTGCAGCCGGTATGTATCACACTGTCTGACAAAAGCTGATTTGAGATCACTACTTAACTGTCAAACAACTTGCTGAAATGTTTTTCTTTGTATATTGGAGAATTTTTTTTAAACAAGTTAGATTTACCTTCTTTCAAAGTGGATAGACAGAAATTGATCTTTTCTTGTTTTTAAGTTTTGATTTTGCAAATTTTCTGCATTTTGTATGCAATTTCTTCTAAGAAATAAAATTTCTTCTACAACTTTTTCTATTTTATTTTGTAATTCGGCAAATACCCTAAATTTTGTCTAGGTAAAATGCCCTAGATTTGAAACTTCAAGCTTTAGAAATCAAATAGCTTTTAATACTTGCAGAACTCCATACTACCTCTATGACCAGCCAAAGCAAAATTTCTGCATCTCTCATAAATTTTGAAAAATAATGCTTGAAATCATAATTTCAAAACAGAAGTTCATAGAAAGTTATTACCAAAGAGACATAGTTGCATTTGGTGCACAGCAACTGTGACTGCAATACTCCATAGGTGCTACAACAACACTACCATGGTACCAACACGTCTCTATTATTGAACACATTTTTATTATTGTACATGCTTTTGAGAATACGATTTTTCATAACTCTACACAAAATAATCTTTTGCACAAAATATATACAACATTGTAATTCTTAGAGTTGTATGTGTCTAAATGCTTTTTTTATCAAAAATATAACTCTGGTGTTTATAATAGTGACTTTGGAGACAAAAAATCCATTCTATCATTCCACCTATAAATTGGATTGTTCTGCTATTAGATATGTCAAAATCTTTTAAACAAGAATGTGATTAGCTTGAATTTTTTAACCAAATACAACACATACAAATTCAAATATACTGATAGACAAAAGTGGAGCCTAATCTTGGCCACACATAGAATGCTTGAGCCTAATCTTAGATAATGCTGTCTAATCTTCAACACAGGATTTTAAAGTTTGAAAAACATATCCTAATAACAGACAAAGTCAACTTTGGATCAACTAAATCTAATACAAGTCTCTTGAAACAGAATAATTGTATTTATTTAACTAGAGTGTAGAGCTAACTTTTATCTCAATTCAAATTTTGAAAGACCAGACATTTTCCAAGATTATAGTCAGCCAACCCCAACTAGTCTAGCCCTAATCATCAGCCAATCACAACTATCTAACCCTATACACACAATGTGCAAGATTATGACCCTTCTGTCTATGTATAGGAAAGACAATTTGGTACTTACGTGTTATCACAAGCACACTCAAGAAGTAAGGTTTGGTTAATCATGATAAAATATGGCTAAATATGATGAAAATATAATATTCTAGTAGCAAAACTATGGAAACCAAAACAGAAAATTATGGAAAGCAGGCTATCCAGTTTACATTATATTTAATACCTAACAAACTCAACATACCAAACATTTAATTAAAATATACCTCCATAGTAGTTTATTTCACTTCGGCTAAGCAGACAATCTGAGAGTGAAAAAAGAGAAAAAGAGAGGTAAAAAATACGGCATTGGACCTTTACAATCCCCACTGGCGGTGCTGATCTCCGTTTCTAGGTCCTTCATCCAGGAAGTGCAATAGGGGGTTGGGGGCTGACCATCCTGTGCTTTTGCACACCCTTCCTGTTTACCTTCCCAGATTACTCCAGGTACCCATTTAGAGAAGGGTAGCCTCTGGCTAAGCTTACTGGCCACTGACCCAGTCCCAAACTAAATAATTTAGTACACTAGGATTTGAAGCCTTGCCCTCCCATACAAAGGATCCTGAATCCAGCAAAGTGCTGGATTCAATCTGAGAGTGCACATAGAAAAACCAATTTTAAGGAGATCAACTTCTTGAGTGTAATCAGGACAACTTGTAATTACTGATAGTTTTTAATGAGAACATCTGGCCATGATTAGGCACTAGTCAAGTACTGGGGGTCTTACCCTATAGGGGGCACATTGTGAGGATAATGACAATTATGTTGAAAAAGAGAATATCTATAAGCCTAAATAAAACCTGTAGAGAAAGAAATATGAGACGGAATTATTAGCTACAATTATTCGCATATTATGAAGTATGAGTTGTTTCCTTAACATGTTTCCTTCACTACAGGTCCTTGTCTAGGCTTATAATAAACATAAAATACAAAATCTAATGGTACTCAAAGTCTTGTGCCAGAATTTTTGGGCAAAACAGGCAACAAATTTACCTTTTTGCAATAATAATTTTAAATTCTTTTTGAAATAAGTAAGCTAATTAATAGAAAACATTGAGCATGGAATCATTATAGAAAACAGAAAACTTTATAAAATTATAATGTCTTCAAAACTTCCTGTAACCAGACATTCAACCAAATCAAGCAGTTGAAGGGAAGGTTTTGGGAGAAATATGCTGAGGATTTTAGAGACAATCCTAAATCTTTCTGGCATTATGCCTCTCAAGAATGTTGCAGCAGATGCACAGTCCTTGATATCCTGCACAATAATCAACCACTAGCTAATCGTGAACTGAAAGTTGAAATTTTCTACCAACAATTCTCATCTGTTGTTTCCTCCAATTCCAGTATCACATAAAATGGAATCAATTCTGATTACTGGCTTAATAGTTCTAAATAGACTTATGTCCCTCAAAATGAATTAATATGCTTGTCCAGACTGTATTTATCCTTCATTGTTGAGCAGTCTTTTGTCAACCTCTTTCCTTGCTGTTCAAGTTATCATTAAATCTTTCCAGACTACTTCTGGATTGGAAAACAGCCCATAACATTTTAATATTTAAGAAAGCTAGAAAGGATCTTGCTGAAAATTAGTTACCTATTAGCATGACATCAGTGGTTGTAAAAGCTTTTTGTAAGCCACCATGCAGGAACTTTCCTACCCTACAAGACTAGCAAAGCTGAAACTCCCAACACTTGTATAGAGGAGAATTAGAGGTGATGCCATTTTAGCCTATGAGTTAATGAGGGGTCATATGATCCCAGCATTTTTCCCAGTAAATGTTTAGTTTCATTACAAGCTGTCTAAACTGGAAACTATGCTGTAAAGCGGCATAGTTTCCAATTTGGAGCACTTAGAAATTCTAATTCCAGAGGCGCATCTATTTTTTAGCTTTCTAAAATCCATTTTCAGCTTTCTAAAATCCCCCTTCAACAAACTAAAAATTTGTAAAGTGGACAGGGTTTTGAAGCAGAGGGAAATGTTGGGGTTGTACAATATGAATAAAATTATACTTTTAATACTATTTCCAGCCATCATTGGTAATTTCTCTATAGTAGTAAGTCAAAAGATAATTAAAAAACCTATGCATCCATTAATGCTAATTATCCACTTTCAATTTAAAGTTTAAACTAGCCAATGAACTGGTGAATCAGAGCAATTAGTTAAATATTATGTTTATGTTCTGTTGATTTGAAGAAATGCCTTCCAGTGCAATGGACATTATACAATTTTTCAGTTCAAGATTCAATTTGTTTGAAAAGACGCTTTGGCTATGAGAAGGTCTTGTTGAAAAAATTTGCTTGAATACTGAGGTAACATTACCTATAGAGCAATCAAATTAATCCATGAGCCCTGCAGGCAGCAGTGCAAGGTCTTGGCCTGCAGCCTGAAAGAGTAAACAAAAAGTAGGTCATAAACATCAACTAACAAGTCAACCAATCAAAATACAGACCTCACCCTTCTGCCTGCAGGGCTCATGGACTAATTTCCTTTGCTCTATGGGTACTGTTACATATAAGCAAAATTATATGTTTGTTTTAATAAATGTCTAGTTTCACCACAAGCTGTCTAAAGTGTGTATTACTGCATATGGCAAGATTCTTATGATTGAATATAGTTTCTTTGTCATTATTAGAGAAGTGCATCCATTTTTTAGCTTTCTAAAATCCCTCTCCAACAAGACTAAAAATGCATAAAGTGGGCTTGCTTACAGCTAACATTACCTATAGAGCAAAGTATATTAGTCCATGAGTCCTGCAGGCAGTGGGGCCAGGTCTATATTCTATATTTATTCAACAAAGAGTGATAAAACTCAAACAAAAAGAAAAAAAGTAAAGAAAAACCTCAAACAATGTTTATCAAGTAAATATAGAATACAGACCTTGCCCTGCTGTCTGCAGGGCTCATGGACTAATACACTTTGCTCTACAGGTAACGTCACCTGTAAGCAAGCCCACTTTATGTATTTCTAGTTTGCCCTATGGAGGAGAAGGGTCAACCAGAAATGGATGCACTTCTAGAATTAGCATTTCTAAGTGCTCTAAACTAAACATTTACCTTTGTTTTCTTCAAACAGCTGGCCAGTTTAAACTCAAAAGTGAAAATGGATAATTAGCATTAATGGATGTGTAAGTTTTTTAATTATATTTCAACTTACTACTATAGAGAAATTGCCAGTGATGACTGGAAATAGTATTTAAAATATAATTTCATTCATATTCTACAACCTCAACATTTCCCTCAGCTTCAAAACCTTGCCTACTTTACACATTTTTAGTTTGTGCCCCATGGAGGAGGAGGGTCAACTAGAAATGAATGTGCTTCTAAAATTTTCTAAGTGCTCTAAACTGGAAACTATGCTGTTTTGAAGCATAGTTTCCAGTTTAGACAGATTGTGATGAAACTAAACAATTACCTTTTTCCCACTGTTGTCCTCTAGTAAATGTAAACTCAATGGTGAAGCTATTGATCAATGTACAGCATTTCATCACTAAAGAATTTTGAACACAACCTAGATCATCAACTCTTGAGCTCTACTAGGTCATATGCTTATATTAAGCCAAGCTGTAATATAAAGTAATTTAAGATACAACTTTTATTTTGTAGAGGTGTATAGCTTAGCACTATAAAGAGTGGGAGAGGCCAGGGATGTATTGTCAAAAATGTGAATGAACAGAACTATGAAAAGGAGCATAAATTTAGAAAATCTAAAAATGCATATGCTGTTTTCTAGCATGTCTCCTTCTGGAGTCTATAGAGCTTCTATTCTTAACCTTTAGCCTAGCCTTAAGGGATCTTCAATACAAACCACTTTAGCAAGTAGCCTACAGAAAACCAACAAAATAGAGATTCATGCATTTAAGGTTGAATAAAAAAAAAAAAAAAAAAAAAAAAAAAAAAAAAAAAAAAAAAAAAAAAAAAAAAAAAAAAAATATGGCATAATTCTAGTTTAGTGACTTCTTGCTATCTTGGAAAGGGGTTAGGTTAGGAAAATGAAACTTTCAGGGATGGGTCTACAGGCTAAAGTATGTCCTGAGCAGGTATTTTGAAGTACCTACCTCTACTCCCTCTCCTCTAGAGGGTCCTGACCTTTGATGACTTTTAAAAATATGTCTGTTATAAAAGTGAAATCTTGCAAAAAAGATCTTCTATTTGAATGAAGTATAACAAAATTATTTTCAGCTTCACAACTTTGCTCAATCACAATTTATAAGGTTTTAAAGATATGTAAATACATTTCCTAAATTTAAAAAAAAACATTGATATGGCTCAAAATTCAGTCAATGTTCCTATTACCTGAACAATTGTTTAGTGTCATGAAACTATTGTTAATAGATGCATTTTGACTTTTGGGACATCTTTTCTCTCTTGCAAAACTACCTCAAACTCACCATTATGGAGTTATTATAAAGGCTATTAGCACATTAGGGGGGGGAAGCATAGCATATATTAAATACAGTAATATATGCTATGCTTTACCCCCACCCCCCTAATGTGCAAATATATAGCCCAAATTTGTTTCTAAACTATTATAGATTTGCAATTTCAAATATCCAATCAACAAAAATGGAAATGATTGCAATTCTATATGTATAAATACAAGAACATTTGGGCTGGAGTAACTCCATAACAGTGAGTTTGCAGTAATTTTGCAAGAGAGAAAAGATGTTTCAAAAGTCAAAATGCATCTATCAACAATAGCTTCTTGACCCTAAACAATTGTTCAGGTAGTAGGAACAGTGACCCAAAATTCTACTCAAATTACAGGAATTGCATTTTCAGAACTAAAGGTAGAGAAAAAGAAACTGGTAGCCTAACTAAGAATTATGGTAAAATGTTGTTTTTTTTAAAATTTCAATAGGTATAGACCTGTCACGTAGGCAAATTTCAGGGCCCTCTAGAGGGAAAAGAAGTGGAGGTGGGTAATTTAAAATACCTTCCCAGGATATAGCCTACTTTAGCCTGTAGACCCATCCTTGAAAGTTTCATTCTAGCCTAGCCCCTGTCTGAGATAGCAAGAAGTCACTAAACTATAATTTTACCCAAAATATAAACATTTTTTAAACACAAAATTGAAGGACATTAATCAAACTAGGAAAATTACTTACATGAAAAAACATTTTGACACACTGCTGATCAGCGCGTTTAAGTTTTAAATTTTGGCTGTACGATATCGCCATCTAAGACATTTAAGCCTATAGAATAGTTATGCTTGAGCCGCGCCATAGTCACATCTGTCGGTAAAGAAGCAAAGTCTTATGAATGACACTATTTTTCAACGCAGGCAGTTGCTGTAGGCAAATAGCCCCCCGCCATTAGCAAGTCAAGCGATACTGTTCTGGTTCAGTGAATACTGACTGAAGTGACACCCAAACAATCTAGTGATTATAGAAGGCACAGAACAACCGAGTCATACGAACGCATGTGACCTATTGGTCGAACGCGTCAAACCCCAAACAACAACAATAACATGACACGGGTTTTTTCTTGATTCTAGCACCACAATGAAATGCTCCCCCTGAGTATCTCCCTTAAATCCAACTGTTTCCAAGATAAGTAGCAAATCAAGTACCTAAAATTCAGCTGGTGACAGCACAACATGTGCGTTACAAAATAATTTTGTTGCTTAGTTGGTTGAGGTTTTTAATCCTACACTCACTCGTCAGTAATTGTACATATATGTGTTTTAGTTCATTATTCTTTCTATTGGTAGTTGATTTTATTTTTTTTTAATTTGAGTTTGATTTTTTTTTTTTCAGAAAGTTAGATATTTGAATGTTTTAGGGTTTAGTTTGACTCTGTTTGTGTTATTAATTTAAAACACTTTTTCCACAAAGAATTTTTTCAAAGAAAAGTAATGAGCTCCATTAAACCTAAAATGAGCAGAAATAAAGTCGAATAGTTTTCAAAGTGTAAAACGACCACAATTTACCATTGATAAAACGAAGAAACACAAAATGAACAGAAATTACAATAAAGAGCAGATTGAAACTCAAAACGAGCAAAAATTAACATGAGTAGGGCTGACAACCCCCGTTCCTTATCAATACAAGAACATACTTCGCACTTTACTGAATACAAAACGTATTTACTTTGTTAACTTAAATAAATGAAAAATTATGAAGATTTTAAGGAATAAACATTAATATATTTATATTGAGCCAATAATCTACTTTCATTTGTTTTGTTTTTTGTAAGTATTAATTTTAAAAACTTCTATCACAAAAAAAAATTCAAAGAAAAGTAAATAACTCAAAAAATTGAGTCAAATAATTTTCCAAGCGTATAAACTACTACAAACCACTATCAATAAGTAGATGAAACTCAAAACGAAGAGAAATTACAATAAATAACCGAGTCTAACGAGCAAAATTTAACATGGGCAGTGCTAATAGACCAGAACACATCTTGCGCTCTACTGAAAAAAAACAAAACAAAATGACCGTGGATTGTCAGTTTAATTGACATATACAGATTTCTTAATGTTTTGGTAATTTTTTACTTATGAAAGTAAAACAAGTGAAAATCTTTAAAATGTAGTTTTTTTTTCAGTAACGCGCAAGTTATGTTCTGGTCTTGAGATGGCCTGGGGCTATTACTCCTACTCACGTTACTTTCTGCTCGTTTTGATTTTGGCTCGGCTATTTATAGTAATTTCTCTTTGCTTTGAGTTTCATTTACTTATTGATATTGATTTGTGGTAAATTATATACTAGGAAGACTATTTGACTGTATTTCTGTTCATTTTTGGCTTAATGGAGCACTTTACTTTTCTTTGAATAATTTTTTAAGTTTTTTAAATTTATTTCTGTTTGCTTTTTATTGATACAGTCTTTTTCTTATTTTCAACATTTTACGTCTTTTTGGTTTTTTTCTAAAAGAATCCATAATTTGAGTTGCTAACTCTGTGTTGGAGAAACTTTTTCGATGAATTTTAACCATGACACAAATAGTAATTTTAATTTAATTTTATAACTCCTTAAGTGGACCTAAAAAATAAAACTTAACATCATTCTCAAAAGATTCTATGTATGCTCTTTGTCAATTTTGTCAGCCCTCAGAGTAGAAGTATTAATAGTAGCAGCGCCAAAAGTTTCTTAATGTCCCCAGTTTTTCTCAGTATATTGCTGAGGTGTTTTATTGGCAACCATAAACACAATGCCTTTTCATTGAGTTTAAAGCATCATTTAGTTTTAAAGTATAATGTTCCAATTGCATAATTGTGGGGGTTAGACATGCCATTATCTTTAAAGACATAGTTGCTAGACTCTTTTACTATGCTGAACAAAATGGCTGTATCAAAGTAGTAGTTGGAGCGATAATAATAGTAGTAGTAGAATTAGTAAATATTTCAGCACTAGTAGTATCAGTAGTAGAGTGCACATATTACCTTTTGAATAATGGATCTTCTCCTTTAAGTTTTCTCTGAGAGTTCCAATTTAATGTCCAAATCAGTTCTAGACATACATCCTTTTGACAATCTAAGTGAAGTTGATGTGTTTTGATTTAATACAATTCCCCCCCTCATTATTCTGTCGAATTTTCACCTTAATCCGTGTAGCCTTACTTGTACTAATATCGTAGCAGTGGTGGTAGCAGCAGGAAGAGTAGTAGCAATAATAGTGTATTACCATCAGTAGTAACAGTAGTAGCAGCCGTAGTATTAGGTACATTTCACGTTTCCACTGAACATCACTGCTGGTGCGCCTGAAATTTCATCCTGATATGACAAGCCGTTCCAAAAATACTGCTGATACGCTCGTATCCACAATCTGTATACATATAGTATGCTTTGATTTTGTTCATCTTTCTCCTCAACGTTTCCTTAGATATTTTTTTTTCAATGTCCTCAGTCTTAGCAGTACTCGCTAAAGAAGTAGTAGTTTTAGCGATAGTAATGGTAGTAGTAAAAGTACTTGTGTAGCATTAGAAGCAGAAGTAGTTATAGTAGCAATAGCAATAGCATGCAGACATTGCCTTTTTGGTCAAATCATCGTCTTTCTTATAATTTTCTAAAAATTCTAAATTAATATACTATTTTCTGAGCTACACCGTTTGACAATCCATATATACACAACATGTTTATATATAGTTCAACTCTCCCCTCATTCACTGAATGACTCATGTTAGTGCCCTTCGTATTTGGGAAAGCAGAAGTCAAACAAGCATCCTTTTCTCAAATACAAATATTATATATAAACAATAAACTAATTGTATAACTTACATCCCTTGCCCTGAGGCCTCGGGGGCTGGGGGTCACATCAGCAAACGCATAATTACTGAACCTTTCAACAATGCTAAAACAACTGATGTCTCAAAACTTTGTTAGATGTTTGTTCTGGGAAATGATGGGAGTGGGGGGAGGTGACTGCTCTCAAATCAATTTGACTCTTAAAAAGGGCACTATAACTTCCCATTTAAAATCAAACGAAACCGATCTGAATTTAATGCGACCACCCATTCTCCTTTCGTGCCTCAGGGCAAAACTTAAAGCCCTTGTCCTGGGGTTCGGGGGGGTTGTTTTAACCCGGTTTGCATTATTTTATGATCTTTGGACTATTTTAAACAAAATTGCCCTTGCACAATTTCAATCAGATGCAATTGGTGAAAAGAGAGGTAGTTTGGGGGGGGGGCTGGTATATCTCCATCACCTTTGGTTCTTAAAATGGAACTAGAGCTTCTAATTTCAACCTCATGAGTCACTTTTAAATATCATACAACCATCCCTTCGACAAGAAACTTAAATACCCCAAGGGCATAATTTACAACCATCGCTCTCAGGCTCTGGTGGTTTGTATCAGCCCTAAAAGACTTATTATATGACCTTTGGGCTATTTTGAATAAAAGGACAGTCTCCAAATTTCTATTGGATGCATATTGGGATAACGTTACATATGTGTGTGTGTGGGGGGGGGGGTAACTGCGCTCTGATCATTTTGACTCTTAAAACGGCACTAGAACTTCTGATTACCAATGAAATGAGTCTACTCCAAAGCCCATACAACCACACTTTATATAGGAGACTTATATGCCCCTAGGTTATAACTTACAACCCTTGCCCTGAGAGCTGTAGGGGGAGGGAGTCTTCCTCAAATAAATAATTTCGGGAACCTTCAATTATGGTGAGCGAAATTGCTATATCCGAATTTTTATTGGAGATATTAATGGAATTGATGATCATGGAAGGGGGCCTGGTTACTCTCAAATCACTTTGACTCTTAATAAGGGCACAATAACTTTCAATTTCAAATCAAATGAGCCCCGTCTGAGGTTTATATGACTGTCCATTCCATAAAAACCTTATATGATCTCATGGCATAACTAAAAACCTATCTCCAGGGCAGTGGGGGGTTGTGTTAACCTTAGAGACATTATTGTATGTTCTTTGGACCATTTTGAACAAAATTGCAATCTTATAATTTCAATCAGATGCGCATGGTGAAAAGTGGGGTTTTCGGGGAGGGGGGAACTAAATACCCTTCATCACTTTTGACTCTTAAAAAGGAACTAGAACTTCTAATTTCCAACCAAATCAGCACTTTATAAAGTTAAGCAACAATCTCTCCCATAAAAACCTTAAACACCCCATAGTATAACTTACAATCCTCGCCCCCAGGCTCTGTTGGTTTGTATCAGCCCCGAGAACCTTGTTATATAATCTTTGGACTATTTTGAACAAAAAGACCATCTCAAAATTCTATTGAATGTATTTTGGGAAAACACAACGCGTCTGGGGGCAGGGTATTTAGGTTAGCCTTTCAGAGAATGTTGAGCGAAATAAAAACATGATATTTGTATACGATCACCCCTGGAAAAAAAAACACACATCCGTGATCTTCCTTTTGGTAAAAAAATACAAAATTTCACATTTTCGCACATAGGAGCTTGCAAGATGTACAGTAAGGTTTTCTGATACGCTGAATCTGATGGTTTAATTTTTGTTAAGACTCTATGACTTTTAGAGGATGTTTGTTCCTTTTTGCGAAAATCACACAAATTTTCTTGGGCTCGTAGCCTTCAATGGGTAAAACTAAACTTTACGAAACTTATACATTTGAAATCAGCGCAATAGGCCGATTGTTTCGACACGTCTATTGGCATCAAAATTCCGTTTTTTAGAGTTTTGGTTATTATTGAGCCGGGTGGCTCCCTAATCACAGTTTGCCATCATGAACTGTTTGATATACTATATGTAGACAATGAATGAATTGCCTAACATACAGCCCTTCGTCTGAGGACTTTTGATGGGGGGGGGAGTTCTCAAAGGAATGGTTACTGGACCCTTCAACAATGCTGAAGAAAATATATGTCTCAAAAATTGTACTGGGGTCTTGTTTTGGGAAATGGTGAGTGTCAGGGGGAGGGGGAGCCCTCCAATCCCTATTGAATCTTATAAAAGTCACCACAACTTCTAATTTTTGATCAAATGAGCCCCATCCGAAATTTATACGACTACCCATTCCACAAGACTATAAATATCCCTAAAGCATAATTTAAAACCCTTGCTTCTTGGCTATGGTTGGTTTTGTTAACCTCGGAGGCATTGTTATATTGTCTTAAGACTATTTTGAAGACAATGGCTATTTCAGAATTTGTATTGCATGAACCTGGAGAAAAGATGGTCTAGATATTGCTAGTTACCCTCTTAGAGGGTTTTCATCCCCAAAGACACAAGTGTTGAACCTTCCAACTATGCTGAACAAAATGGCTATTTCAGAATTTTTATAGGATGAATTTGAGTAAATTATGGGCGTGGAGGGCCTAGTCAGTCTCCAATCACTATTGACTATTAAAAAGGGTGCTAGGGCTAATATGCTGCCTATGATTTCGGTTTGCAGATACACTTGTATGATGATGGTTATGACTGCTATTATTATTTATTGTGCACCATATCTTCTATTGTGACAAGAACTGCCAGCGATCGGATTGACCGTATAAAGTGTTTGACAATAAAATTGTTTGAGTATGAGCTAACAATTATACTCCAGAAGAAGAAAACTAAAACTACAAGAAATTAGTGTTAAAAGGTTGCATCCACACCAAATTGTTTCCAATTATTTTTTCCGAATACTACGTTTTTCTAAATTTTGCTAGATATCCGTTACAGATAGAAAAATTACTGTTTCAAGCTTTCATTTTTCTAGTTTAAAAAGATTAGGTATTAAACATCGATTCTCATTGGTAAATCGAATATTTTAAGTTTGAAAGTCGAACAATGTTAAACTCAATAAATTATGAACGGTTCACAAAATTGGTGCTGTAGTCGTGCGTAATTTTGATTTTATCGACAGGTGTGACTATAATCTTGCATGAACATGAGGTTGCCTTTAAAAATACTACTGCTACTAACAATTCACCACAGCACTAATCCACATGAGGCCAACACAGCTACTCACGTTCCTCCTCCATCTCAATCTATTAAAAGCTTTCTTCATTATACCCTCCAAGGAAATTCCCATACACTTTAAATTTTTCTTTATGACACCCTCCCACCCCAACCACGGACGACCTGCTTTCCGTATAACCCTAGACTGTTGGCTGAAAAGGACAATCTTCGGCATTTTGTCATCTATCATCCGCCGAACGTGCCCTAGCCGTCTCAACCTTGGCCATTAAAAACGCTACTGTTTACCTTTTTACAAAGAATAAAGATCCTTCATAGCCATCGGTGACGCACAAGGTGGTAAATCAACGCTCCAGTTGCATTTTTGTCTATTTTGTTTTACACGGTCAAATAGCAAGGCAGTCACCCAGCCTTGCGGCAGCAATGGTCAAACCCAAGCCCAGTGTTACCAAGCAAAGCATCTAATCGGCTGTGCTACCATAATTTGACACTTTTTACACTTAGAAAATAACACTAAATCTTTTTTTTTGTTCTGTTTCTATATTAATCTCAATCGTGTCTTTCTGAAGGAAAGCATTCAAAAAAGATTATTCTGTTACAGACCATTCAAGAACCTTAGAAATAGTTGTTTTTTTCACCGTGTAAATAAATTCCTGCCTCTTTAAAAAGTTCTAATCTGATTTAAACTAACGGATTATAGAGCGGTCACTTTAACGTCTCTCTATTTTCTTTTTCTGTTATTCTGAACTTATTTTCACCTTTTTAGCTTTTATGCAATGAGAGAATTTTCATATGTCTGAGGCTACCTTTTTCCTTTTGTATTCATGTCCTCTTTCCGCTTTATTCTTTTTTTAATTCCGCAATTTATGTTTTGATACCATGGGTAGTAAAAAAATAATTTAATTATAAAATTGTCATCTAAACATAAAGGGGCTCTTTTGAGAGCTCCTTTTTGAGGAGCTCTGTTTTTGAAGAGTTTTTGAGAAATTCTGCATTTACTTTTTAGCCAAAAGTAAATACAGAATCTAGAATTTGAAGCAGTCAGGTATTCCCGCAAATGTAATCGA
This sequence comes from Artemia franciscana, assembly GCF_032884065.1. Lineage (NCBI taxonomy): Eukaryota > Metazoa > Arthropoda > Branchiopoda > Anostraca > Artemiidae > Artemia > Artemia franciscana. The sequence continues at coordinate 30,715,671 of NC_088866.1, forward strand.
ACAAAAGCTACATTGAGTAAAAACTAAAAACCTAAAACAAACAGAAATTATAATAGCCAATGAATTTGAACTTAAACAAATATAAATTATAATAATTAGTTCAGTGTGGCTAAAGCCCCCAACCCCCGTTCAAGACCAAAGAACTATTTGCACTTTGAAAAAACTATAATATTTATAAGTTATTAAAAAAAAAGCCAATTGATTCTTCTGCAAATTTGGAATGTATTAAACAGTAAAGAAAACAAAGTGCTTCTAAAAAGGTAAAATACAAAGAATGGGTCACTTAATAAATTCTAGATTTGGCCGTCTTTTTCAAGAAGTATCTTAGATTGTTGTCAAATTGAATATTTTTATTAAATCAAAGGTTGTTGAAAGAAATATAGTAATTTTTTGAACAATAGCTGTCAGGATATTGATTTAATGTGCTTGCCGGTGGTCACTATATATTTTCATATGTATCCAACATCCATACTTAAAAAAATAACCTGTCGTGCGTACTAAAGTCGGCTGTTTCGAACTTAAGGCTATAGTATGAGATGTTTTAATTCGTAATATTTATGGCCCTTGGTCAATGGAAACAGACACCAAACGTCAGGAAAATGGAAATACAGTCGCATACAGTAAGAAACTGGAAATATATCAGACATCCAGTTAGAAGAACTGTTGAACCCAAATAAGTACTGAAACTGTAAAAAGAGTATGCTCGATATTAAACGATGAAAAGGTTGTTAATTATGAAAATGATCATGAAACGAATAATCTAACGTCACTCGATACTAATAAAAAAAGACAATATTACATTTAAAGAAAAGGATCTTAACCTAAGTTAATCAAATATGTGCTACAAAATGAAAATATCTCATCTCTACCATGATGCACTGACGGTGAGCAGGCTATGTACGGAAAATTAGCAGTGAGGCTACGAAAATTTTTGACGAAATCCATATGCTTTGTGGACACACTACAGGAAGGATTTCTTAGTTAAGAGTATAAATTCAGAAAAACATAAAAAAGAATTACATAAAAAGTAAGAAAAATATGAAAAAAGATCTTAAAACTTGAGGTTACTTTACAGCACTTTGTTTATGCTTCTTTTTCTCGGTAATTTTTAAGCGCTTAAAATGAACAATCAAAAGGACCCTAGCATTACATAATATATTTTCTCATCAGTAGCTGCTGAATGAGTTTCCATCAATAAGCAGTTGCCATATTTAAAACCTTTCATATAATTATTGATTTGTTTCGGCTAGCTAACCAGCCGAAACCTTTTATGAAAACCTTTAATTGAAAACTTTTTATGACAATCTCATCACAGTCCTCAGACTATTGATCAGAGAAGAATGAAAAAATATTTTTGAAGTAAAATATTATAATAATAAAATAGAGTTCTAAGCTTTATTTAAAACCGTTTTCTGTTAAAAGATATGGAGTATTGGATTAAAATCATTCACCCTGTCAGTAGCATTTCATGGATGTGGATCAATTTTCGACAGCCAGTATGATTGAACAGCCTTAGTAATTTTGGAAGCTATGATTGGAAGTACAATTGAAGCAGACCTTGCTGCTGGCAGGATGACTAAGGTCAATCAAGATGAAGCTCAAGAACTTAGATTGATTTACTAAGAAAACTGGCTAGTTTGGCAGTGGCTACGAAAATCCATTTTGCAAGGCTGACAACGGGGACAATCTAAGCATCAAATTTAAATCTGCAAGATGCTTAATTTGATAAGAAGTTTGAAATCTGCCACATTGAATAAAAACATATTTAAAACCACCCTTTTATCTCGTTTCATAGTGAATGAACCTTCCAAAACGCTTGCCAAAGATGTTCTCATCTATAAAAATGACAACACTAGGTACTTCAGGATTATGAGTTTCTTTTGTATGTCTCAATATGTTTTCTGGAATTATATGGCCGTGTGTTTTCTGAGAATGAACGAAACTAAATTAAAAGACGATGTGAAAGATACTTCATGGCTGTATAAAATTAATTTTGGAGAATCAAAGTGGAGATATCCATTAGGAATTTTGAGTATGGTTTTGGGTAAGTTGTAGAAAATTTATAGTTAGGCTAAATATAAAACGGTAGTTTTATGTTTTTTTGCAGATTCTAGATAATGGCAGATTGAATTTAGTAAATATATACATGAATCTATTGCTGACATAAGGATAAGGTGAATACACTATGCCTTTCTAAATATCCTACTATAGCCTAATTGTTTCACTTGTAAATGCCCAACTCGCCCTGTTGCTGTGATTGTCCTATTAGTGTCCATAATTAATCTATCTCTGTTGTGCATCTGTTTAAATTTTTTTCTATGGGAACAGGTTCCTTGACCTGGCAAAACCATATGAACCAGTCTAGGCTATTTTGGATTAAAAAATATTTTTAAATATTTCAAATATTGAATGTTAATTATACAATGGCTAATTGATTTGAATAAAAATGGAAGTAAAAATGAAAATGTTATTAATACAGTTATGATAGTCTACATAGGTTATTATAGAGTAAGAATTGTGTTGTTTTGGTGTTTGTTTTGGTTTTATACAAACCTATGTTCTAGCTGGAATAATTTACATGCTACACTTGAAATACTGCAAATGAGCATATGGGTTTGAGTCCTTGTATTGCTAGTTATTTGGTTTAGAAGAACAGTCAGTCACATGACTATTAGCTCAGAGTCAACCCAGGTGTAAATAGATATATGGAGAGATATAGGGAAGGTAAACAGGAAGTGTGTACAAAGCATAGGATGGCTGGCTCCACCCCCCATTGAACTTCCTGGCTGAAGGACCATGAAACAGAAATCAGCACCACTATTGGGGACTTTAAAGTTCAGTGTTGTATTTTGTACCTTACCCTTACTCTGCCAATGCCCCCCTGATGATAAATTTATACTTAAGAATATGGTTGCAAATGGAAGAAAACATGACAGTCTAATTAATAAAAACATATGACATATTATGAAGTAAGAATTTCAGCTGAAGTGTTTTGTAGACACCACAGGGCTTGTGCCAGATAGGACAGAGCTCTAGTATATTTGCAAAACTAAAACATTATGCTAAAAAACAAAATTCTTACAACAAAACAATTCTTACAATAAAAAACAAGATTGTTGTGTTTCTTTGCATTGTTGTCTACATTTGTCAATCATTTCAAACTGTGTTTTTTTCTGATTCTTTTGAAACCATGAAGGCAAAACTGAACTTGAAAAGTAAGGAATAGAGCTACACATTAAGTAACTCATCATAAGATGAAAAACAGCAAAAAAAAATGCTTTATTAGGGTTATATAGGGACCATCAAGTGGAAGGGTAGGGTGCTCTGTCAGAAACACAAATTCTATTTATGGTAAGAGCATAAAATAACAAATCCAATAGAACTATATTTTATTTTATTAAGATTTTTCCCACTGTAGAGCTGCTGGTAACAGTCTAGAGTTACAGCTCTTCTGAAAGAAATATGTTAATAAAATGAAAGTAGTACCATCAAAAGAAATCCTTAGATAACTCCTAGCTCTGTAATTTAAGGTAATTTGCTTCTTTTTTTTTATTCTATGCTATTTTGAATATCATTACCTTAAATTGCAATTGCCAGCAATAAGGAAAAGTCCTGTGAATGCTGGTCAATAATGATGGTGACTCAACTCTTTAGGTGCATCCTATACCATGAGCCAAGGTTTTCTGTACCAGTCTTTGTTAACTGTAGACTTGAAGGCTTCAACACTGGAAGACATTACAGTATTATGGGTTAGGGAGTTCCATAGGTTGACTGTGCAATTAGAAAAAAAAAATTATATCACAGCCTTGTGTTGGCACATTTTTGGTACAGCTTCAAGGTGTTCTCTAGTACTCAACAAACTTACTATCTAGAACAGGTTGGGAATAACACTCTGGTCATGTACTAACTTGTATGTCATTAATACATCCCCTTGCATATGTCTATATGTGAAAGATTTTAATTTGAGCTCATATAATTGGGTAGGATATGGAAGAAGATGAAATCTGTTTGTGCATTTAGTTACACATTCCTGTGCTGATTCCAGAGTTGATATCTCATCCTTATTGACTGGAGTAGCAATACCCATCCCAAGTTCTAAGTTTGGTCTGATCATGCTTTTTAAGAGCTTGGTGACCACAGCTAGAGTTCTGCTATACAATTTTCTTTTTATTAAACAAAGAATTTGGCTGGCACTCTCTACTACAAACTGTGTGTTAAAACTAAACTTAAGCTTTTTGTCAACCAAGACTCCCAGATCTTTCTTGCTAGGACTACATAGGAGTGGCTGTTTTGAACCAGTGTAGGATGCCATAGCATACTGGCACAGAGGGTTATTTGTTCCAAGGTGAATAACTTTGCATTTCAGGGTATTAAATTTAAGCTGCCTGGATCAGTCATGATTGATTTTCCAACAATGGACTTAACCCTCCTTGATGACTCCATAAATAGACCTTAAAGCATATTTCTCCATTACTAATAATGGTCATATGTCATAGGTTCTTTGTTAAAATGGGTTATCTATTGTTGCTTTGCTTCATACAATCTAGTTCTGTCTGGGATTTTTTACAATATTTAACAAAATATTATTTGAAATGGTTTAAAAAGTGAATTATATTGGATGGAAACGTGATAATCTGATTTTTAAGAATATCCTGCATATTATAAAGTATGTATTTCATTGTTGTATGGCATTTTTTTTTAGTTTTTTTTCTTCTTCATCTTAGGGCTATATTAGGGAGATGGGATCATTAGGGGGGGGGGGGGGGTAGGGTGCATTGTCAGATAAGCAACCATGACATTTTGAAATAGTATTAAATGGCACTGCTATTATTTTAGTAATATTTTTCCTTTAAAAGAACAGTTACTCTAGACTAGCACCAAGCTGCCTAACTAGAATGTTTAATAAGATTTTTTTTTTCTGTTGTAGATGTTAGTTAAGATAGATAGGGCTTTATTTAAAGCTTTGATGCTTCTAGTCCCAAGTATTTTTGCTGCTCTGTTTTGCAAGATTCTTAGGGAAATCCCCAAAAACTCAGTGATAGCAGAAGCCCTTAATAGAACACAACTGATAAGCTAAAAATAATGAAAGAGAGAGATGATACCAAACTTTCAGCTGCCAATCTTATGAGATATCTGACAGTTTTCAAGTGGTCATAGAATTCCTGTGTTGTTTTAAAATCACTTTTCTGTGAATAGGCTGCACAGTAGTGGAGTGCACCTGGAATTTTGAAAATAAATCACATCAGTCCAGTTTTTGTTTATAAAAACTCATTCAGTGATAATTTACTGTGCCCCTAAACCTGGGCATAGTTGGCCAATGGGTAAATCATTTGGCCTGAAGATAGGGGAATGAAAGTTTTAGGAATAAATCAAAAACCACGGTTTTGGCCATGAAAGGTCTTTTGAAGTGCATCCCTCCTTCTCCAAAAGGCACTTGCCTTTGTTGATTTTGAACAAATTTTGGTTTATCAATCAGTCAGCATCTTTAGTGCCCAAAAATCACACAAGGTTTCAATATGTAGTAGGCAAGAAGACAAAAAAAAAAAAAAGAAAAAAAAGAAGAACACACAAAGAAAACTATGCTACCAAGAATGGATTCAAATATTTCTACTAACACATAGCAGGATAGAGGCTGCTTGTACTATCAAGCCTAGAAAAATAGCAACTGTAATGCTGCTCAGTCACAGTTAGCAGAAATCTTTGCCATGATTATCAAAGGAAAATGTTCAGAAATACACTTAATTATTGAAAAAAAAGCAAAACCGTTTGATTCCCCAATTGACACTGTTTCCAAAAATTATATTTTTTTTCACTCTGACAATAACCACTCCCTTTCATTGGCCCCATATAGCCCTTTGGTGTATACACAAACTAAAAACAAAGCACTAACATCAAAATCCTTACTTTATACAATGCAGTATGTTTTTATTCATCAAATTATCACATTTCCTTCCATTTTTATCCACACTTTTTAAATAATTTAACTACCCAACTGATTTGAATTCTGAAAAAATGGTGTTAGTAACTAAAATACATATACTATTTAAAGCTGTATCTGAGGCCATCAAATGAGAGAAGGCCTTGTCAGAGTTGTGAATACTATATTTAGGAAGAGTATCTGTTGGAAAATTAAACAGTTCTACTTTGTAACAGAGTTCTATTTTAAACTAAATTCAACTAAAATTAATTTTAAGAAAATTAAACAGTTCTATTTATAAAAAAAAGACCTTGATTTAGACTGTTACCCAAACTTGATTGCTTCAAGCCTTCTGGCTATTAAACTTTTGTCTTGTTGCAAGTATAAATGATAAAAAAGGGCATATAAAACAGGCCAATGGCTTGGCTATTCCTCAACTGAAGCTTGTTTCAAGCCTGCAATTTTGGAAATCTCTGATTCAAGCCTTCTGGCTGGCTATTAAACTTTTGTCTTGTTGCAAGTATGAATGATAAACCAAGGTTTGAACAGGCAATAGCTTGGCAAATCCTCGACTAAAGTGTGTTTCAAGCCTGTAATTTTGAAAATCTCTGATTTTTAAGGTTTAAAAAAGGCATGCAAAACAGGCCAGTAGCTTGGCAAATCTTTGACTTAAGTTTGTTTCAAGCCTGAAATTTTGTAAATCTCTGATTCAAGCATATAAATCAGTAAATATACTTGAAACAAGCCAGTAGTTAGATACATCCTTGGCTCTAGCTTGTTTCAAGTCTGCAACATTGAAGATATATCTAAAACAGGTTGATTCAAGCTTGTTTTAGGCCTACAATTTTGAAAACATGCTTAAAAAAACTAATGGCAAGGTAAGTCTTTGATCCTAATACATAACTTGGTAATTGTAGTCTACCTGAACCAAGCCAATGCCTTGGCAAATCTTATATTCTGTATTCAAACATTATATTCACCATCAAAATGCAGATTGGCAAAACAAGCCGATGGCTCAGTTTGATTCAAGCCTATTTCAAATCTACAAAATTAAAAATAGGTTTGCAAAACAAGCCAATAGAAAAAGAAATCCTTGATTCAAGCTTGTTTCAAGCCTGCAATTTATAAAACATACTTAAAGTCAATGGCAAGGCAGATTTTTTATTCAAGCCTGCAAATTGGTATATATGCTCAAAACAAGTCAATGGCTAGACAAATCTTTAATTTAAGCATGTTTCAGGTTCCTAACATTGAAAATATACATGAAACAGGCTGGCAAAAAAAACCAATGGTTCAGTAAATCTTTGACCCAAGCTTATTTCAACTCTGCAAAATTGAAAATACAATGGAAGCAGGCTTTCAAAACCAGCCAATAGAAAAGAAATCTTTTGTTCAAAGCTGGTTTCATGCCTGCAACTTTGAAAATTATGCCAACTTGAAATAAGCTTGCACAACAAGCCAAATACGTTGGACAGAAAATCAAAAAGTGTGTATTTATATTTAACTATTATAGGATTTTCAGATGTAATAAAAAGACTATAAACTAGATTTAAAACTTTCAAACTTGTAAAAAGCATAATGTAAACTTTAAAAGTAGTCAGTGCTTGGCATTTATTATTCATTAGAAGGAAAACTTACTAATTTTCACTTTTACCTATCAAAATGTTTATTGCGTAATTTTGCACAAACACTCTTAAAACTAGGGTCCCATAAAAAAATTAGGCATAGCAAAAAAAACTCAAATTATGCAATGCTAATGATTTGTTCTTAACCCTCCTCATATACAAAAATGACACTTTATGAATATAACGAAAAGTTAGAGAATACACTACATTACATACATGAAAATTTAACAACTATACAAGTGTAGAGTAAATAAAGGAAAAAAAACATTCAAGATGCAAAACATAAGAAAATGAAAGTTTTTATTAAAAATAGCAGATAAGACAGTGGAACAGACCAAGATCTTAATGGAGCATCATTAATTATTTAGAGCTTAATATTTGAACTGTTGCTGAGTATAGTGGAACTAAATTACTATTACAGAAAGATAAAGTAGTATTTTAAGATATCAATAATAGTTGATCATGATCCATTCTAAATCACTTATATTAAGAATACTACTAAGACGACCACAAAAAAGCACAGAATGGTCACAAAAGCTGGGTTATTGTCTAGATATAAATCGTCTTTGATAGTAGTTCTTGGCTACCACAATTTTCGAATAACCTAGCTTAAGTTTCTTTTTTTACATCATTAAGAACTTGAGACCAGGAAGAGCTAAGTGACCTGCAAACAGTGAGACCTAGTCATCAAAAAGAATTTACTTACGAAAAAGGGAAATGGTTGCAATCCAAAGGATTGGATTCAACAACATCATCAAACACAAAATATTCACATTTATCAACATTAAGAAATAACATGTATTTTTAATAGAAGAGGCAACTGACTAGACAGAATGCAACAGGCAGGCATACAAAACGATTCAAAGCTGCCAGTAATAGAACTTGACAAAATTCCAGAAGTAGCCGATACTGTAGCAGCACAACTTTTTGGCAGCTTTGCTTTGAGCAAAAAGTATTTTTACATGTACAATTTGCACAACAGTAACAAATGTAACTTAGTATAGCTTGCAGTTAGACATAGCAGTGGTTTTCTGAATATTATTAGGATTGTAAACTAATTGAGTGGCAAGTCATATACTAGCCATATATGTCATACTTCATGATTTTAGACATGGTATTTTATCAAAAGCACTATATCATAATTACTTTAGTACTGCTAGTTGAGCATGGTATTTAAAGTCTAAAGTAAAGTCATAAGTTACCTTATGGATGGAGTTGTACAATCCGATTTTATATGTAGTTTGAAAATAATGTATACCCAATTGCATGCTTAATACTCGTTGGTCACTATAACTGTTAAAAGCACCACTTAATGTTCTGGCAGAACAGTATTGATTGGCAGCCTGGCACTATGTATCTGAAGCTGTGATGTTCAGAAGAACAATATTAATTGATCATCCCTAGTTGCATGTCCCTGACCTGGCCATTTTTCTTCAATTTGGGTTGATACCAATGCACAATTTGATTTTTAGGTGGGATTTGTGAGATGGTTGAGTTAACAATTTGGTTGACTAGGCTTTCTAACAGTTTGTTCTCAGTTTTCTAACATATTTGTATGTTTAGTAGCATGTTATAAATACTTTTCTTACATTAGAAAGGAAAAGATAATAGCTCTAGAGTATAAAACCTTTCATTAAATGGTTTCTCATCAATTTCAGATATATATATATTTTATCGTCTTCCTCTGTGCTTCAGTCAGTTGTATATCACATTAATAAAACGACCTGATTAATAAAAAGTCCAAGGCTGGTGTGCCAATTTCCTTGATTAGCTTTAAGTATGACTGGAAAATTCACCAAACTGGTAGTTGACTATTTTGATGTGAGGAGGGGGAGCTTGATGCCATCTTTATAATTCAGTTATTTCTTTTGCTAAAAAAAAACAAAACGTTGTTGCCAACACTTTGACCAACAAAAAAATTTTTGCAGATCATGAAATGGTTGAAGGAAATTACCAAAACAAAATGGCTGTTAAATTTTAAGCATAACTGTAAAAAGGTCCAAACATAGTTTTTTTTTAGTCTTTACATAAGAAAAAAAAATGTAAAAATTAGAGTATATTTGATAAAAACATGACCTTTTATTATGTTGGATAGTCTATAAAGTGAGGAACAAGGGAATGCCTAGCATCATTCCCTGGTTTGAAAGTTTCCTGACCAGGAGAAAACAAGTAGTAAGAGTGAATGGCAAAAGCAATGAAACTTGAAACAATGAAGCAATCAATGTAGTCAGTGGCGTGCCGCAAGGATCTGTACTTGGGTCTCTCCTTTTCAACATATACATAAACAACCTTATAGATGACATTGTTTCTAGAATCTTGTTTTATGCCAGCGAGATGATGCTATTTTGAGTTATTTCCACATTAGAAGCTCAAAGCATTCTACAAAAGGACCTGGAGGAAATTAAGAGGTGAGTGGCAACTTGGATGATGGAAATTGATGCCACAAAATCTCACCTTATACAAATAGTCTCCACAGCAGTAAACACAACTTCTAAGTTCCTTGGAATTGCTCCAGCACCTAGCCTTGAAGAGCATTACTTTGGCATAACTATTGATGCCAAGATGAGTTTTTCTAGCCGCTATGAAGCAGTCACTGGGAAGGCGTTGATTGTAGTTGGAATCCTGTGAAGACCTTTCAAGTTTCTCGATAAGGAAATACTATTTACGCTGTACAAAACCTTGGCAAGACCAATCCTGGAGTATGAACATTGTGCTATCTGCTCTTTTTATGATAAGGACATTGACTCGGCAGAACACCTACAACGCAGATTGACAAAATCTTGGCCAACTTTATCTCACGTCTCTCATTAAGAACAGCTCCAGAAGCTCTAACCTACAACTTTGGCTTACCATTTTTATTGTGGTGACACGAATGAAGCTACACGATTTGCAAAAGAACTTTTTACAATAGTATCTAATGACTACCAATATTGTACAGTTTAGTAGATCAAGTTGTTGTAGCCATCAGTTGAAACTGCAAGGTGCATGCTTCTTCAAGGGCACTGGAAGATGGGCCTTTTCCAACCGGGTCATCAGAAAGTGAACCTTTTTGTTTTCAGGCACGCTTAAATATACTTCTAGTATTTAAGAAAAAATGAATAATAATAAACAGTCAAGTTATACTTCTGCCCCCTTTTTCTTCTTTTTTATAGAAAGTATTAGTATTTATATACCTTTTTATTTCTAGGAACTTCAATTGCTATTGCAGGTTTCTTATACTGTGCAAGAAATGTTAAACTTTTAGTTTTGCGAAAAGATGGAAAATCAGTGTCCTTTGTTACATATGGCCCATTTGGTAGAAATATTATCTTTACTACTCCTCTTGAGAAGGTAATTTATTACTTTTATTTTAAATCTTAGCCATCAAATTATAAACACTAAGTATATTTGATCATGTGAAATGTTTGTATGGGGCACCAGCTCACAGACGTTTAGCAAGGGGAGCAAGGATTTCTAAAGTTTTGCTTTTTAATGAAGGCACAAAATAGGGATTTTTTAATATGGGGGGGGGGTAATTATTCTTAATTTTTTATGACAATACCCAAAATGGTATTTTTGAAAATTTAAACAGGTTAATGGAATATAGATTACAGCAGTTAGAGTTAATATCATTTCTAAATGATGAACGCTACCCAGTTTCCGTTTTAATCGTAGCAACAACGCCAGCAATGCTTTACTTGTAAAAGCACTATTTTTTAGAGAGAAATAGAGATGCTCTTAGAAAAGTTAAGCACGTTTTTGCAGTCTACTTGCATCATTTCCTTGTGAACAGAATCATTACCAAGGTCCCCTTCTAGATTTTGAAGTATACTTTTTTTTTCACTGAAAAGAAAATGGAAAAACACTGCATAATTCTCCACATCCCCCCCCCATAGATTTTGAAAAAGACATTTCCCCCCTCTTGCATTTTATGAATTGACGTCACTAATTTTAGTATGTAGAGGGGTCAATTAAGGATATTTCAGGTCGTTTTTAGTCGTTACCTAACCCTTAAAAATTTATTTTTAAATAATGTTCGTTTATATTAATATTAATTACTCTTACTTATTACTATTTGTATAGTGTTTTATATAATATTACCTGCTCGTATATCCGACCGTAAGTGAAATTCTCTTGAATTTTTTCTAGATGCTTTTCCAAAAATAAAGTGACTTATTTTAATACTTGTCTAAAAAAGAAACAACAGTGCAAAAAAATCATTAACAACAAAAGTGCATAAGTACTAAACCAACACCATGGACACAAAAAAAAACACAATAGACGAAATAACACAATAAAAAAAACAGTATCAATTTATAAACAGGAATTACATTTGACACAACTTAAGCTGGCCAGATAGAAGAATTGAATAAACGCAAATAACTAAAAATCAACACTATAAACCTGAAAAATCAATGAACAAAACACAAAAGAATACCATGACAAAAGAAAATATTTGTCGGTGCATAAAAAGGAGCTTTCATATATCTTGGTCAACTTTTCTGGCGAGGCGCAAGAACAAAATTAACACCATGAGCACAGAATTAACACCATAAAGACCAAAAATGTTATGAACAAAAATACGTAAGAACTCCATGAAAATGTTTACCAGTACATGAAAGCAATCAACGCTATATCAAACCTTTCACTAGCAGACTGAAGAGAGTTATGGGTAACAACTGAACCCGCCCTGCTCTGTATCTTCTGGATGGTTGCCAACAAAATTTTATTAGTACCAGCATACAGCAGGCATTCATATTACACGGTGACCAGAGTTGCCGACAGCGGTACAATTGTACCTTTTGGTACATTTCACCTCTAAAGGTACATTCTGGTACAATCACAAATTTCCTGGTACATTTTACAAAATGTGGTACAATATGGTACACTAAGATTTGACTGGGCGTCAGGACGCAGCGAGCGGAGGGAATTGTAGTTTTTATATATAGATGAGCAGCTATTTGGAGGAGTGACACCAAAATGGTTTCTGTAGGGGAAAGGAGGTCTCCCAAATATCTTTGAAAGAAGATATCTGATACTTCGTTCTCTTTATTGTAATGTAATTTTCCGACCGTCCACGTATTGTGCGAAGCGAAATATTTTTGTCTTGCCCGTAGCACAATACGAAAAAAAAGATATGGTACAATTTTTTGATCAGTGATACAATTTTAGGGCGTTTTGCGGTACTTTTTCTTCCGAAGCGTTGGCAACACTTGCGGTGACTCTAATAAAACACTAGTAAAGTAGCATGATTGAGCTGGGCAATAGAAGTTTTTTTCAAGAAGAGTGATCTCCAGCTTTCTTGCACAGAACGTTTTTTACCTGATTTTGGTGGGTTTTCCAAGAGAGATCTGTGGTAAAGTAGCTTTATTTCGTGAATGAAGTAGGGGACTTTATTTCGTGAATGAAGAAAATTTCCACCAGCTTGCGATAATTATCTTTGCTCTTTCTTTTCTTCTTGTAATGATGGTATAAATTAACTTCAGTCTGACTATCTTAGAGATAACATACCACACTTTTATGATGAAGTCAGGACAAACACATTTGAAGCCTAATTTCACTTCTACATTGTTTTTGGTGCCAAGAAAATTTGGAAACTGAATACAATTCTAGACTAGGCTAACTAGAGAGAATGGCCTTTAGACTTTTATTTCAAGAGGATTTCACTTTGGCAATGAGAAGATGTCATAATTCCTTTGTACTGTGTTTTATTTGTCATTTTAAATATGATTTTTATTGCTTGTTGTTATCTTTATATCTTCCTGTGTGTGCTTTGAAATAGTACTTCCTACTTTGAAAATTTTTAGCTCGCATTATTCCAATATTGAAATGCTCATGTTAGCTTATAGTAATAGGGCAATAAAAATGAAATCTGATCCTTTAAATCAGTTAAATAGAAACTTACACAAGCATATACGCATTTGAAAAAAATAAGAAAAACAACATGGAAATCAGTTTTTAATTCAAAAGATACTTTGTGTAAGTATGCCCTTTCAACATTTAACAAGTACCAAGTTTAAAAATAAAGGACGTGTGTTAGAAATTGACAGAAAATGAGATAAAAAAATGTATTATCACGTAGATGTAGGAACTGTTACCTTCCTGATTGTTATAGGAAAAGACAGACACTGCCATTATTGGCAGTAAAGTGGGTATAAAAGAAGTGACTGTATGGTTCAAACTATGCAGTAAGAACTATGTAATAAAATCCTTTTATCTTCTGATTTGTAAAACGTCATTTTTCTTTTTTAATTTTGATATATTCTACTAGTCTATATTTGTTCAATAGCAAATGGTTGTACTTACTACTACTACTACTACTACTAATAACTCACTGCAGCACCAAGCCGCCTGAGGCCAACACAGCTACGCACGCTCCTCCTCCAACCTAATCTGTTTAAAGCCTCCCTCTTTACACCCTCCCAGGAAGTTCCCATTTCCTTTAAATCTTTATTTATGACATCCTCCCAACCCAGACAAGGACGACCTGCTTTCCGTGTAGCCCCAGACGGTTGGCCAAAAAGGACAATCTTCGGAATATTGATTATTGAAAGATTGATTCTATGATGCACGTAAATTGGCCGTACAATCGTTCTGTTTGGCTTTTTGCCTAAACAAGGAAACGCTTCGGCTTGTTTCATCTTCACGATTCGGTGTGGCAATAAAAGAAAGAATTTACGCTTAACAGAATCAGCTTAATAGTTGTATAACAAACCAAATAAAAATCGTAAAAAATCGCAGCTTTAAGGAATGAATATACATAAGATGGAGCAAGGGGGTGAAAATGTTTTCCTTGGTCCTTAGTATTTTAACGCTATTGTAGTGAATATTCTGTTCTTATTTTCTACTGTAGAAAGTAGAAGAGCAAAAGCTCAAGTGGTTTTGTCCAGAATCCGCAAACGAGAGAAAGTGAGTAACAGCCCTTTATCACTCTAATATATCTATGAGGAAAACATCATACAAAAGCAGGTGTACGAAAAACAGAGGAAGATATGCTATATACCTTCAAGGAAGATTATTTAAGGACAATTCTAGGTAGTTCCAAGTTAATTCTAACTACTTTTTCACCATATGATTGGACCTACGTGATAAGTGTGATGGGAATATTATGATAATAAGTAATTACAAGCTATTATTAGTGTTTCATATAAATTGTAGATATTGTAATTTGTTCTTGCGTTAGTGAGCATTTTCTTTTTACAGTTATTCTTTTTACACTATAATAGGTTTCTTACATTTTTTTACACTTTTATAGTACAGTGTATATATTAAACTTTTATTATAGAATAAGTCTAAAATATAACAAATAAAATTCTGCTATAAAAGTTTAAAATATATTAAAGTTTAAACAAAATTTATAGTTATATAATAACTTTTATAGTAGCTTTTATAATATAAATACATACTATAATAGCTATTATAGTATATAATAGATAATAACTTTTAATATGTATGTTCTTTTTGTAGGTTAGCGCTAAAGCGAGCAGAAATTCAGCAAATTCAGCGATTCCGTTAAAAGTGAAAGGAAAAATGTTGCATTATTCAGTTGACACACGTGGGTTATTTGTACACCCTCAAATATTTGATTCCACTGTAGGCCTTCGGAGACAATTGTAAACTGTGATAAATTTGATTAATTAGTAAATAAATGTTTTTATAAAAAAAACTTTTGTTTCTTTAATAGTAATGGGGGAATAAGTGAAAGGTGTGAAGCTGTAGTCACACAGAAGATGTCACTAACCTATAGGTCATATTTACCAATAGGCAAAATCTGTTAAAGGACACAGAAATTTTCAGGGAAAAGCTAGTAAAAAAAAAATTTCAGGGAAAATCAATGTGAGCCTAAATAGGCACATATTCAAGAATGCTTTTGTAATATCTCTAATTAGGAACGGAAGCCAAGTTCTGTCACAAACCCCCCAAAAAGATATGTAAATGAGAAACCTGAGGGATCAGAAAAATAGTCAGTTATCTAATTAGTTTGAATTTGGTTTGCAGGAAGAAGAAAAAACATATGTATACTCCAAAATTTATTCAAGCATTTTTATTTAACGCCGGGCTTGTCGAATGAACACGTATACAGATACAGTGGCGTCAATTAGGGGGAGGGATGCAATTCCCTCCCCTTCCTAATAGATTCCACGTAAAAATAGAAAATATAGGTGATGTCTATTTTTCATTTCCCCCATTATATTGCCTCCTAGGCTCTCAATGGCACTAACTCTTAGAGTTTCTAAACTGATGACTTTATTAATTCATTTGGAGATCTAGAATAAAATTCGGGGGGGGGGGCACCGGATAACGACTGCAAAAAATACCATGCAATTTCTCGAATGAACACTTATACAAATCCAGGGGCGCCAATTAGTTGAGTGCAGATGCAACTCCCTCCCCCCTAGATTTAGAAAAAAACCATTTGGGGTCAGCAGAGTACCTAGAGGTATCACCTCCTTCCTGAATCCAGACGATTCCTCCTGATATTCTATTATAATAATCATATAATCTAAATGGCGTTAGCTGCTTTGACAAATTTAGGCCCTTGTCTCAAAATCCCCCCTTCTCTCTTCCTCTACCCGCTAGAAAAAATCCAGTGTATGTGCTTCTATATACTGTATGTGCCTGATTATTGTGAAAATATACCGGTTGTATATTTCTATAATTAGGTAACTAAATATTCATTTTATGAAAAATTCTATTACCTTCTTCAAGTGTAGCATTACAGTATAAATATTTTATTTTCTGTATAGTCATGCTTTGATTTTTTTTTTTTTTTTTTGTCTTTTTATCATTAACCTCATAATGGTGTTTTGTGAAACTATTTCTTTATTATTTATTACTAAGACGATTGTCTTAGTAATGCCAATAGTAATTTTAGTGTGTTTGCAAATGGTGGGTGATATTTCATTATTTTTTCTTGAGTGAAATATTTGTATTTACTGTCATCTAGTAATTATTTAAGGTAATCAAAATAATTAGATTGCATAAAGGTCAGTTTAGAATTCACTTTATTTAAATAAGAGTTTTCTGAAACAATATTTTACTTTTTTTTCTGGCATTTATTTTTGGCAACGTTTAGTGACGATGCTTTTGAAGAATTTTTTTAAAATTTACCGTTTTGTTGTCGCTTTTAAATAAAAACGTCTATAGACTCCACGCGCAATAAAAGGAAATGTAGGTCATGTTTCTTTTTCATTTGCTCAATAATACAACGTCCTACGCTCTCAAGGTTAATAACTTCTATGCTTTCTAAACGAATAACTTCATGAATTCAATGGTAGATCTAGAAGAAAATCTGCGGGGCTGCCGGATTTCGGGTGCCAAAAAAGGCCATATACGATGAAAGTTAAAAGTTAGTTATTTTTTTTTTTACTTCCACAAGCATAGTGTTATAACTGGTAAAATTGGTTACGGTAAAATTGGGTGTTTACGTATTTTACCATAATTTCACGAACCCCCGTAAAATTGGTATTTTAGCTATTTTACGTAATTTGCGTGTTTTACCTATTTTACCGGTATCAATACCTATTTGACGACGCCTGGCAATTTTCAGAGCACAAAAGTGCGAAGAGGCTGGCACAAAAAAAAATTGAATACGATTTTGTTTTGTGTATAGCTGTGTTACTCGGTTTAAAAAGCGGTCTTTCTGACGTAGGTGTCTTATTATCAGAACAATTATAATTTTAAAATGATGAAATATTAGCTGAAATAAAATTACAATAGTCGTGTAAACTGTTAAAGACAGAAAGGGCTAGTGACATATGACAAATAAGAAAAAAATAACAAAACCAAATAGCCGAGAAATGAAGGTAATGTCAGCCAGCGGAGATAAAAGAAGTGAAAATGATAGAGGCAGATATTTTGTCAGGGACTTCCGCCCAGCCGTCTTCAGTGCTCTAAAATAGAAGGAAAATTAATCTTTTGAATGAACTGTAACTGAGCAGAAGAAAGACTGAATCAAACAAACCAAAAAACCAAGCCAGAAAAAATGAAAGACTATTCACCAATTCGATTGGACAAGAATTTTCTGCTTAGTGATTGACTTAGCTTGTCTACTTACCTGCTTTTCATTACAAATATGTTCAGGTGGTCTTAATTTAAACCGAGAAATGTTATTTGAATCCTTTAACTTTAAGTTATTGTAAATTAGGTTTATAGGAATACTTAAAGCAAGGTCTTTATTTATGGATTTTTTTTCAGTTTCAATTGCTTTCCTAAAAGAATGTGGGAAGCTATTTGCTTCAAATATTAAGTTGCCTCATCAAAAAGAACGACATGATCTGGATTTTCAACAAAGTTGAGGGCCAAAGCAGAATCACTATCCTCATTTCTACTTAAGATTTCACATCTCAGAGAAATCTTGCATTCATACCGTCTTTCCCCTGGAACATACCCCCTATTTTACCCTTGGATAATTCCAGGATCCTCATCAGAAGGAAAATTAAAACTTAAGATCCATAAAGGTTCAATGTATTCATATTTTTTTTCATTTTTTCCCAGGGGCACATCATGGGCCAGAGGTTTTTCAGTTTTCAATTGAAAATCGAAAGTCCGAGACTCCCAGTGTTCTTTTCTAAGATTCGTCCTGATTTTCAACGAAATGCTACTGAATGAGTTGTTACTAACTGCAGTGTTTAAAAAATTCTTGTTCTAGTTTAAAGGCCCTTCTGTTTCAGCAGTAGTTTTGAAAGAATCTTCAGATAAATACAGAGTTCTCTACGGGAGAGGCGATGAAAGGATGGAGATATAAATTGATGTAAAATCCTCAGTGTCGTATCTAGGGCGTTCTGTTGGGTAGGGGGACTTTGGAACGGGCATGGTCACCTGAATCAGAATCTAAGTCTGAAGGTGAGGAGGTAGATCTGCAAGCAAATCCTGTTAAAGAAAGTCTTAATGACTGTGAAAATGACTGAATGTTCCACTCGTATTATCTAGGGCTTAGTTAATCAAAGTCATTGAAGTGTTACAAACCTCTTTTTTAATTGTATTCGGCACTTTTATAAATTAATGGAAAATAGCATGTAGGCTATATGATATGAGTATAATCCTTCATCTTCTTCATCCGGACGAAACAGCAGCTGCATCAGAAATCATTCTACGAGAAAAGAACGAAAGTACTGCCAAAACTACACGTGGGAGACAAAAGTCTACGTGCAAGAAGGAAAAGACGGTAACTGGACCAAGGCAGAAATTGTCTCTTACAATGAGAACCCAAGATAATACATGGTCAGGACAGTGACAGGGTCCCTACTGAGAAGAAACTGTATCCACGTCTCCCAACTCTCCACAAAAGAACCGGGGCAACACCTGGACTCAACCTTACCAGAAACATCATCTACCCATCTCTGCCTAAACATCGAGGAAGAGCAACAAACTGACTATCGAGATCGCAGTGAAAGATCGGACACAGAAGCCACTCTGCCAGGAGTTGGCTCTGCATCCAGGCCCCGCTCTCCAGCTGGAGCCATGACAGCCTTAAGTTGAAGTCGCCGCAACTCAGAAGCAACCGCTTCCCATCAAACGCCACCATATCACACTACCAATACACTTCAAGCCAGTCTGCCACCGCGGTCTGACACATCTGTCACGAGCCCTCAGCGAGCGCGGTACGGTACATCTGTAAAGCCTGTCAGAAGAATGAACTTACGAGTGACTCGATCCGGGCTTAACAGACAGCCATTACAAAAGCCAAAATGTGAAGAAGGGAGATGAAGGATTAGTTTGACTCTTTCTCTCAATTCTATTTTATAAAACAGTAAATAACTTTAACGTAAAGAGTGGGACGTTGAGGAGGGAACCGCCCCTTTCATATACGGAGTAATTTCTGTCCGTTTTCAATTTTAATGTTGCTCCTTACTTTCATTTAAAAAAAACTTGTTTTTTTTTAAATTAATTTTAGTAAGGTTCAAATGACGCTTTGGCTTTTAAAAAACTTGGGAGCGTTAGCTCTATTCACGTATGTGGTATTTTCACTTTGTTTTAGGTCGACTTGAATTTTCACAGCAATTCTTGTGTTTATCGGGTTTCTAGTTTTAATTAATAGTGGTTTCTAATTATTTTAGGTTTCAATTATTATCTGACTTTATTTCTTCTCGTCTTTGATTTAATTTTGCTCTTTGCTTTTCAAAGAAAAATACCTGTTCTTAAATTGTTGTTTTTTATGGCACTTGGTATTAACCAAGTGACATATAGCAATCGCAAATTCTGTCGGTCTGTCTGTTGGTCCCGGTTTTGCTACTTTAGGCACTTCCAGGTAAGCTAGGACGATGAAATTGGGCAGGCGTATCAGGAACCGGACCAGATTAAATTAGAAATAGTCGTTTTCCCGATTTGACCATCTGGGGGGGGGGGCGTTAATTCGGAAAAAATAGAAAAATTGAAGTATTTTTAACTTACGAACGGTTGATCAGATCTTAATGAAATTTGATGTTTGGAAGGATATCGTATCTCAGAGCTGTTATTTTAAATCCCGACTGGATCTGGTAATATTGGGGGGCGGGAGTTCGGAGGGGGAAACCTAAAATCTTGGAAAACACTTAGAGTGGAGGGATCGGGATGAAACTTGGTGGGAAAAATAAGCACAAGTCCTAGATACATGATTGACATAACCGGAACGGATCCGCTCTTTTCGGGGTAGTTGGGGGGGGGGGGTAATTCTGAAAAATTAAAAAAATGAGGTATTTTTAACTTACGAACGGGTGATCGAATCTCTATGAAATTTGATATTTAGAAGGACCTCGTAACTCAGATCTCTTATTTTAAATCTCAACCGGATCCAGCGTAATTTGGGGGGGGGACAGTTGGAGGGAACCGGAAATCTTAGAAAATACTTAAAGCGGTGAGATCAGGATGAAACTGGATGGGAAGAATAAAAACCTGTCTAAGATACATGACTGACATAACTGGACCGGATCTGCTCTCTTTTGGGTAGTGGGGGGGGTAATTCTGAAAAACTAAAAAAATGAGGTATTTTTAACTTACGAACGGGTAATCGGATCTCAATGAAATTTGATATTTAGAAGGATATCTTGTCTCAGAGCTCTTATTTTAAATCCCGACCAGATCCGGTGACATTGGGGTGGAGTTGGGAGGGGGAAACTTAAAATTTGGAAAACACTTAGAGTGGAGGGATCGGGATGGAACTTGATGGGAAAAATA
This sequence comes from Artemia franciscana, assembly GCF_032884065.1. Lineage (NCBI taxonomy): Eukaryota > Metazoa > Arthropoda > Branchiopoda > Anostraca > Artemiidae > Artemia > Artemia franciscana. The sequence goes on from NC_088866.1 coordinate 30,736,347, forward strand.
AGCACAAGTCCTAGATACATGATTGACATAACCAGAACGGATCCGCTCTCTTTGGGGTAGTTGTGGGGGGGGATTAATTCTGAAAAATAGAAAAAATGAGGTATATTTAGCTTACGAACGGGTGATCAGATCTCAATGAAATTTGATATTTAGAAGGATATCGTGTCTCAGAGCTCTTATTTTAAATCCCGACCGGATCTGGTGACATTGGGAGGAGGGTTGGTAGGGGGAAACCTAAGACTTGGAAAACACTTAGAGTGGAGGGATCGGGATGAAACTTGGTGGGGAAAATAAGCACAAGTCCTAGACACATGATTGACATAACCGGAACGGATCCGCTCTCTTTGGGGTAGTTGGCGGGGGGGGGGGGGTTAATTCTGAAAAAATAGAAAAAATGAGGTGTTTTTAACTTACGAACGGGTGATCGGAGCTCAATGAAATTTGATATTTAGAAGGATATCATGTCTGAAAGCTCTTATTTTAAGTCGCGACTGGATCTAGTGACATTGGGGGGAGTTTGTGGTGGGCGAACCTAAAATCATGGAAAACGTTTAGATTGGAAGGATCGGGATGAAACTTGGTGGGAAAAACAAGCAGAAGTATTAGATACGTGATTTACATAATTGGAACGGATCTGCTCTATTGGGGGGGGGGGGTAATTCTGAAAAATTAGAAAAAATGACGTATTTTCAACTTACGAAGGAGTTATCGGATCTTAATGAAATTTCATATTTAGAAGGACCTCGTAATTCAGATCTCTTATTTGAAATCTCAACTGGATCCAGCGTAATTGGGGGGGGGGTGAGATCAGGATGAAGCTGGATGGGAAAAATAAAAACCTGTCTAAGATACGTGACTGACATAACCGGACCGGATCTGCTCTCTTTGATGGAGTTGGGGGGCTAATTTTGAAAATTGAGGTATTTGTAACTTACGAAAGGGGGACCAGATCTTAATGAAATTTGATATTTAGAAGGATCTTGTGCTTTAAAAGTCTAATTTTAAATTCCGACCAGATCCTGTGACATTGGGGGGATTGGAGGGGAAAACCGGAATTCTTGAAAAACGTGAAAATTGGGGTATTTTTATCTTAAGAATAGGTGATCGGATCTTAATGAATTTGATATTTAGAAGGAATTCATGTCTCAGAGTTCTTATTTCAAATCCCGACCAGATCTTTTGACATTGGGGGGAATTGAAGGGGGAAATCTTGGAAAACACTTTGAGTGGAGGAATCGGGATGAAGCTTGGTGGATAGAATAAGCAAATGTCCTTGATACGTGATTGACCGAACCGTACTGGATTCGCTCTCTTTGGGGGGTGGGGTGGGAGGAGGGGTTCAGTGATTTGGCGAGGTTGGTGCTTCTGGACGTGCTAGGACGATGAAAATTTGTAGGCGAATTGAAGGCGAATTAAAATTTGATGAATTTTGATATATAGAAGGACATCGTGACTCAGAGCTCTTATTTTAAATCCTGACCGGCATTAAGCCTCTTATTTTCCTTCTAAATCAATCTATTGATTCATAGAATTTTGTTAGAGCTCATACCATATGATCTCTTGGCTCTTAGCTCTTCATGCCTCGTCACAAGTGCCATATGAGCTCTTAGCTCTTGTTAATTAATTTTCGTTTGTTTCTAATTGACATCGGTTCTATTTTTAATTCATCGAAAGAATTTTTGTGAAGTTTTGTGCGTTTTGTATTTATTTTTCAAGAACTAAGATTTTAGCCTGCTACTTTTATTTCAGAAATAATTTTTTTACCGAATTTTAAACTGAGTTTTACTACAAATTTTTGTAGGGATAAGAAGGAGAAATATTATTTATAAAAAGGGTTTGAAAATATTCCTAATTTTTGGCCTTATGGGCAAAAAAATCATCATGATCCACATCCAGTTATAACCTTGAATACAGACAGATATTGATTAACCATTTTATTATAAGAATTGTGTTTCATATTTAGTTGTAGCTGTTTTTTATTGGATAAATGCATTATTGGGTAATTGAACTTATTCTTTAAAAAATAGCTTAGATTTGTTATTTATAAAATGAAAATAAAAGTAGAACGGCAAAAATCAATGCAGCCAATTTTTTTCCGGTTAAAGTTCCTTTGGTTCCGAAACTTGAATTGAAGTGTCTTCATTGCCTGAAATTTGAAGCAGATCAACATGTTTCGCACTGAAAATAAAATGACCACATTTTTCTTCAGCAATTTTTCGTCCTTGATAAACCCAGCTTGGCCCCCGTAAGTTATAATTTAGAGTCCACCTGATCTCACCCCCAATATTACCTCAAAGTGTTAGTTTGGCCACCTAAGCTGTTAATTTATACCCTTGGCCATAACTGAGGTATTTTAGATAGACTCTTTTGACAATCTGAATACACATATTGTCTTTTGCTTTAGTGTGATATTTACTAAGATTTCAGCGTGTCTGAACCTATCCTTATAAAATAGAAGGGGTGCCAATTCATGAAAAGAGTAGGTGAGATCAAAATGTATTTTAGAAATCGAGGAGGAGGATGCAATGTTCTTATTCTTGAATTTTTCCCTGAAAAATACAAATAAGGGGCTTATTTTTCAATGAAAATACCAAAAAAAAAATATTTTTTTTGATACAGAGTGGAAATCGTTGGATGGGGATAGGAATCCGAAAATCATCCCAATTAGATCCCCTGCTCTGTATTCTCGATCAACTCTCCATATAAACAGGCGTTAATTCTTGGATATGTAAAGATTTATATTTGTCTTATTCTTGTCTGTCTTATTGTGAAAACAACTATGCTTCTAGCACAACATAAAAATTCAAAAAAAGGATAGGGCTGTAAGAAACTATTGCTTTGGATGATGAACTTGGAGGGAAATAAAAGAACCGATATTTTCAATAGAATCAATAGAAAAACTGAGAACTTTACCTTTGCAGTATATAAAAATTGGGGTCGTCCGGGATTCGAACCCGGGACCTCTCGCACCCTAAGCGAGAATCATACCCCTAGACCAACGACCCTTGCTGAATTAATTTAATTAAGGCTCAGTTTTTTACGGAACAAAATATGGCGTTTTATCTGGTAAGGGCTGGATCGACTAGAGTTGCGTTCGAATCACATTCCAAGTTGACTGAAACCAGCATTCTGACGTTTTATTTGTGATTCCGAGTTAACTTTTAGCGTTCGATTTGTAAAAGTTGACTGAAAGTTAATGAAAAGTTGACTTTTAACAACTTTTACATTTTGTACGTTCGTCTCAAGTTAACTCGGAAAGAGGGCAAAAGTTTCAATTATAGGTAATCATGGAGTATGTGTTCAGATGGATCCAGGATGAAGGCACCTCTTTTGTGTACCAGTATGGTGAGTTATTGAGCCAGATTTTTGTTGTTGGGTAGGTTGCAATAAAATAGACTTAAAAACTATGTTATTACCCTAGTTAAAACTGGCTTTTTTCTTGTGTGGGTGGGTGGGTTATTTTCTTTTACTGGGTGGGGGGATAGGTAGATAATAAAATGGTTAAGAAAAGACTTATAAAGTTATTGCAATATTAGTTAAAGTTACTGCAAAGCTACTTGAGCAATTATTTCAGAGCTGGGTATCCTAATACAATTTGTTTGGCCAGAAGTTTAATTGTTAGATTGCAAATTGTGATTTTCATTTGTCTTCTTTTAGTCATTCCATTCAAGATGCCTTGGATATTTTTTTTTTTATTGTGATGGATTGTCTTAATGCTCTGAAAAGGTAAAATATTTCAATTGCATAGGATAGGTATTTTCCAGTAGGCTAATCAATTTAAAGTCCTAAATTAGCAAGGGAAGCGTTTAGTTCACTAAAAAATCACTTATATACAGTGATTTTTTAAAATCACTGTATAATTGGAGTTCTTTGAACTCCAATTATACAGCCCTGTTTTTGGCCCCCTTTAGCCTGTATCCAGTTCCTGATTGCCATCTAGTCCAAATTGCATTTTTTCTGTTACTCATTTCTTGTCAATATTGCTAAGGGGTCATACTTAAGCACTAGAGAAGTATGCAGCTCTGCTTTACTTTAGCACCAACCCTCCTAATATGGAAATCTAAGGCTGAAATTGCATATTTCCTATTGATTCTGCCAATGTATACCTCAACCATAGTACCTGATAATTGAAGCAACTGTGGCAAAACAAGAACTGGAAAAATAAGTAGGCTAAAAGGTGGCAAAATACATTTAAAATATAATTTGGGCTATATATTAGCAAATTAGGCAGGTCAGGAGTAAATTTTTTGTTTTTTTCATATTTTGACTTAAAAATAAAGTGAATATACTACTTGATGCCTTTTTGTATGTTCTTTACAGATATAATTGATATAATTGCTTATGTATATATATATAATATAATAATATAAGATATATAATTGATATAATATATAGATATAATTGCTTATGGGTGTGTTCCAGCTGATGGTTTTTCAGTAACTGCAGCGACTGCATGGTAACTGCCCATTTTTAACTGCAGTAGAGCCAGTGGGAACGGCACAGTAACCTGACTAGCAGTAGCATCATTTTCAAATTAAGTACACATGTTCAAATTTAAGGGATAGTTTAATGCTGATTAGTATATTTTTTTTTAATTCCTGCTGTTTCAGAGCATTTAGAGAGGTTCTAAGCCAACCATGGGCATTTGGCTGTCACAAATGATTTTGCTCAAATGAGTTGGTGAAAAATAAATAGAAAATATAAATTTTCTCTTTTTTTTATTATTTCAAGACTAGAATATCACAAAGCTGAGCATTCACATAGCTTGATTGTATTTTAAGCAAATACAATCCCTGATGGAGTTTTGTTGATACCTGTCTTAAATTGATTTGTCTAAATAAAATGGGCCTATAGCATTTATAGGACAGTAGTGGGGCAACTATAGCAATTTTTTTTTCAATTTTCTATTTTTTTTCAAATAATTATTGTTCTCTAGTCAAATTTGTGTTCCTTGCTAAGTGGTAGGCGCTTTGGGTTGGAACGCTTTGTCCAAGGTGTATAGGTTTAATTCCTGGCATTGCCAGTTTATTTGGTTTTGGATAGGGGTTGGTGATATGACTAACCTCAGCTAGAATTGGCCAAACTTTAAATGAGTACAGATGGAAATCTAGGGACAGTAAGGAGGAAGGGCATGCAAGAGCATAGGCTGGCTGGTCCTTAGCTTCCTATTGCACTACCTGGCTAAAGGACCACCAGGTCCTTTACTGGCCTACTGACTTAGCCATAGAAACTTTCTTTCAAACCCATTAAATATAAGTAGAAATGAAGAATACCAGTGTGATGGTCCTTCCATTTCCCTGAAATGTGGATGTATGGACAATTTTGTGGGTCATGAGAGATAGCTTGTGAATGTAATGGGGGTGAATGTTCTGCAAGATTTAAAAATTTATGACAGTTGCTCAGGTTGGCAACTGAACACAGAAGTATAATTTTGTTATTTGTTTTTCTTTGTGACTATTATGCTTATTTAATGTCAAGTATTATAAAGTTAATCTCCTTTATTTTGTTTTTAATTGCCATGGCCCTAGGGCTTAAATACAATAAAACCTACTTATATCCATTGATTTTCTTTAAATAGATAGGAGTTCTGTGTGTCCTAGCTTCAGTAAATTTAAATGTAATTGTGAGACCAGGGATTACAAAGTAGGTGAAAACTTGCAAATGGACCTCTGGTATCAATAAAAATTTGTAAGAAATGGATATCAATTTAAAGATTAAAAAAAAAAAACTGTTAGAAAACAAAGAAGACTAATGAATAAACAAAAGTATCCCTTTACAACCATTTAATGAATTGTCACAAATATTGGTCACCCTTAAGATTGAAATGAACAAAGCTTCAATTATGAATCCATTTTCCTTTAAACAGACTGAAGGGGCAAACCTCCAAGCTTTGACAAATTCAATCTCACTTTTGGGCAATCTCACCTTTCCTTTTCAAAGGAAACTTTCTTTGGATGTTTCCAATCCAACTAAAAACAACAGGGACAGCATCAGGTACAAGTGATCTTCTACTTAGCCTACATACCAAAGGGAAAAGCATGCATCTCTATACTATAATTTACCTCCAACCTGCCTAATGTGCAAATATATAGCCAAAATTATGTAGTTCCAATGTATTCTGTCACCTGTTACCTTTCCTGCCATTCTTGCTTTGTTGCAATTGCTTCAATTAACAGGGAGTTAAAGGTTGAGGGATAGATTGGCAGAATCAACAGGTAACATGTAACTTCAGCTATATATTTCTATATTAGGAGGGTTGGGGGTAAAGTAGAGCAGGACTGCATGTAAAATTATGTAAGCTATAATTATTGTGCAATTATAAAAATCGGTTTTCTTAACATATTTTTCTCTAGGCCTACAGGTCCTTTCTTTGGTTTATGCCACATCAAACATTGTATTCCCAGAGAAAAATAAGTAGCAACAAGCTATATATATACAAGCACATATTATTTATCAATGAGGACTCTAGTGCTTATCTGTGACCCCTCAGTAATATTGACAAGAAATGAGCAACAGACAAAATGAAATTTAAATGGCTATCAAAAACTGGATACAGGCTTAAGGGGGGTAAAAAAAAACAGGGCTGTATAATTGAAGTTCAAAAATAGGTGGTGAGTTTTTAGTGGAATAAATACTTCCCTAGCAAATTTCAACTATAGGTCATGAAAGGAGATTAATGTGAAGCTTGATCATTTTTAAACAATAATATGCACATAAAGAAAGAGAGTATAGCCTAGAGGGTTGTATACTCAACCATGCAGCTTGCCAAGACAATTTTAAGCTCCCATTATAAACTATGCACTCATAGCAGCAAATAGCAGCTACATCAGGCTAAAGGACCAATTACTACAACTTATCTTGAGGTTTTTGTGCAAGTCAACATGGGATTTGTGTTTTATTTTGGTGAGAATAGAAAAAGCATAAAAGGCATTTCTGACTTAAATTCCATACTTTACTCATTGTCAGACCTTTTGCCACTGTTGAAGAAGCAGTAAGCAAATTCAAGTGTTTTGGCTCCCTAGGTAGGCTAGTTTGCTTTATACAGGCATTTTAACTAATATCTTACCTCATAATGGCAATTTTAAAAAGCATTTTTTTTTGCTCCGGTATAATTAGAGCATATCTAAAATTTGAAGGATGTTTTTTACCAGACAGATAAAAGGTAAAATTCTAGTTGAGTTACTTCTTGCTATCTCAGAAAGAAGTTAGGTTAGGAAAATGAAACTTTCAGGGATGGGTCTATAGGCCAAAGTATATCCTGGGAAGGTATTTTAAAGTACCCACCTCCACTTCTTCTCCCTCTAGAGAGCCCTAAAATTTGACTCCATGACAGGTCTGTACCTATTGAAATTTTGACAAAACAACATTTTACCTTAATTTTCAGGTACCATTTGCTTTTTCTCTGCCTTTAGTTCTGAAAATTCAAGTCCTTTTATTTGAGTAGAATTCTGAGCCACATCAACATTTTTTTTTTCAAAATTTAGGAAATGTTTTTTCATATCTTTAAAACCTATAAATTGGGATTGAGCAAAGTTGTTAAGCTGAGAACAACTTTGTTGTACTTCATTTCAGCAGAAGATTTATTTTGTAAGGTTTCACTTTTATAACACAGATAGCCTATTTTTGAAGGTCATCAAGGGTCAGGGCCCTCTAGAGCAAGAATGAGTAGAGATATGTACTTTGAAATTCCTTCCCAGGACATACTTTAGCCTGTAGACCCATTCCTTAAAGTTAAATTTCCTAACCTATCCCCTTTCAGTGATATTTCAGAGAAAATTTCAGTGATATTTATATCACTCACATATTTCTCATATTTTATATCACTTTATATTTCAGTGATATTTTTCAGAGAAAAATAATTCAAATTTTTTCTCAAAAGAAGCTTGATTTTTAAAAATAAATGTATGTTTAACAGAAAGCAACTGACATCATATGAAATCCAATAAAAAAAAATTCATGGAGAATAAATAATATCTGCCAAATATTTAACCTATAGTGAGGTGGCATAAAAGATTATTTCTAAATTTAGAAAACCCAGTGTTATGGCAACAACAGTATGGCAAATCAACAGGAATTGTCTTTTCACAACTAAAGCCAGAGAAAAAGAAACTGATAACCCAAAATTTCAGGACCATTTAGAGGGAAAAGAAATGGAGGTAGGTACTTCAAAATACTTTCCTGGGACATACTTCAGCCTGCAGACACATCCCTGAAAGTTTCATTTTCCTAACCTAACCTCTTTCAAAGATAGTCAAAAGTAGCCAAAGTAAAATTTTGCCCCTACTTTATGTTAAAAATCCAGTTAAACAATAATCTCAATGAATACAGACTATATAACTAGGGAAAAGGGTAAAATTGGTGCAAACAGTATTACTGGCTTTCATATAAAGTGAATATACCACTTGATGCCTGTTTTAATGCTGTTTACATATATAATAATTGCTTTTACTGCAAATTCAGATTTAAACATTTTTTGGCCTCTTAAAAATGACCTAAATATGGGGTATAAAAAATCTGTAATAGATTAGAAACAAATTTGGGCTATATATTTACACATCAGGGGGGGGTGGGGGTAAAGCATAGCATATATTAAATAAGTAAACTAATCTTTGCTGTATTTTTTTATGTGTTTGTGCACATTGAATTTTAATGAGAAGAGAAATCACCAGTGCAACAGCACAAACATAAAAAAAATACACCAATGGTTAGTTTACATATTTAATATATGCTATGCTTTACCCCCACCCCCTGATGTACAAATATATAGCCCAAATTTGTTTCTAAGCTATTACAGATTTGTAATAACCCCACATATAGGTCATTTTTAAGAGGTCAAAAAGTGCTTAAATCTGAATTTGTGGTAGAAGCAATTATTATATTTGTAAAGAGGATAAAAAAGGGCATGGAGTGGTATATTCACTTTATTTGAAAGCCAGCAATACTGTTTGCACCAATTTTACTGGGAAAAGAAGCCAATAATTTTTAGTTTTTAACTAACCTATAGGCTAATATAAAGTTACAAACCAACCTATAATTTTTAGTTTTTTCAACTAAAAATTATAGGTTGGTTTAGAAACTAGGCCTGTTAGATTTGGTAATATTAGAATAACTCACCAATGTGACAGCTGCCTTCCTGAGAATCAACGTTTTTAACAACATAAAAATTTTCTTCTCATTCCTTGTTAAGCTTAGCCTATGCAAGATAGGCCTAGAACACCAAAAACCCTTTAAATCCTAAGGAATATGCATAAGATTACTTACAGGTCACTGAAAAGCTAAGATTATTTCCACTAGGCCTATTAACAATTTCCTTGTCTTTTCTTTAGACTAAACGATTTCATATTTCTAAATTTTTTGCCATTGAAGCGTTCGATTCGCAATTCTGTGTTGACTTTCTAGGTCAACTTTTTACTAAATAAAACGGCAGCAGAGAAAAAAGTCAACTTTTAAGTTGACTTTTTCGAGTCGATTCGAACGCAACTTAGGCTTGATTGGAATTTTTTGGCGTGATTGTGATTGAATAATTTAAAAGTTGTGAAAGGTGTTTTTTGACATCTCAATCGGGGTCTAAAAGTACATTTGGCCATATGAATATAGTTCAAAATCAGCTTCAGGATTCTGTGATGGGTTTGCCACTAAATTGATTTTGTGATAAATTTGTCCAGCCATGTTGAAGCTGAAAACATTGCAACTATTTTTGGTTCTATCATCGCTTATGTTGAATGAACCTAAATCAAAGCGTCAGTTCCAGTTTCGTATTTGTTTGTGGAACTTTTTAGAGAGCAAATGATGTCCTATAAAAGGCAACGGTAAAATTCTAGTTAATTGACTTCTTGCTATCTCGGAAAGGGTTTAGGTTAGGAAAATGAAACTTTCAGGGATGGGTCTACAGGGTAAAGTATGTCCCGGGAAGGTATTTTAAAGTACCCACCTCCACTCCTTCTCTCTCTAGAGGGCCCTGAAATTTGTTTACATGACAGGTCTATATCTATTGAAATTTTGACAAAACAACATTTTACCTTAATTTTCAGTTACCAGTTGCTCTTTCCCTGCCTTTAGTTCTGAAAATGCAATTCCTGTTATTTGAGTATAATTTTGACCCATATTAATATTTTTTTTCAAAATTTAGGAAATATATTTACATATCTTTAAAACCTTATAAAATGAAATTGAGCAAAGCTATGAAGCTGAAAACAATTTTGTTGTACTTCAATTAAGCAGAAAATCTATTTTGCAAGGTTTCACTTTTATAACACACATATTTTTAAAGGTCATCAAAGGTCAGGGCCCTCTAGAGGGAGAAGGAGTGGAGGTAGTTGCTTCAAAATACCTTCCCGGGACATACTTTAGTCTATAGACTCATCCCTGAAAATTTCATTTTTCCTAACCTAAACCCTTTCTGAGATAGCAAGAAGTCAATTAACTAGAATTTTACCATCATCTTTGTTGGCTATACTTCCTGTGGGATAATGAAGGATTCCATAGTGAATACACATAGAACTGAAGGGTTCCAATGACTTGTAAACACTTACGTAGTTTACGGCGTCTTTGTATGTATTTGCTGGGTTTTATGCAACGATTTGATGGCATTGAAGGTTGTGATGGTGCTGTTCTTCTAACATAGTATTTTCTTCCGTACTCGTGCGAATAATGGTACACACTCCGTCGTTTGGAGGGAAGGCAGTTTTCCTCCAGTAATTTGGACAAAATATTTTAATATAGCCCACGTCCCTTGACTATCCGCATGGGAACCCTTCTTGCCTCCACCCAATGTATCCTACGGGAGTGTAAAAACATAAAATAAAAGGAACCTAATGTCAAATGTAAGAAAAACTATGGGATAGCGGCCCCCCCTGCCCAGGCTTAGAAACGCCACTGGGAAGGCTCTGATTACTTGTTTACCTGCGAGTTTAGGCGGCTTGTGGGTTAACCAATTTTAAACTAACTTTGCATTATCGTAACTGTCTGAGCTTATAAATTGGGTCACTCGCCTTAGACTCAAGGCGGGAGGGCCCTATTAGGCTTAGGTTGCTTGTTCGCCTGCGAGTCCAGGCGACTTAACGGTCATGTGTCAATCCTAAAAATTGGTCAGCCTGCCTGAGACTCTAGGTGGGTGTGCCTTCTCGAAAACTAATACACAAGTATACCCTATTAGTCAATGTTACTTCCGCCGTTTACCCGTGCCGTTTACCCCACACATTAGGAAAACAATAGGTCTCCTTATTCTCTTACGAGTCCAAGGGACTTGTCGGTCATGCGTCAATCCTAAAACTCGGTAGCCCGCCTGAGACTCTAAGTGGTTGGGCCTATTAGGCTTAGGTCGCTTGTCCTCCTTTGACTCCAGGCAAATTTGTTTGTAATCACCAATGCAGACTATTCAAAATAAAATCAATCATGTAAAAAATTTATTCTTATTTAAATCGATACATTCAATCACCTTTTTGACATTTTATAACTTTTCACACAACTATTTCATCATCATCCTCATCGTGAATGTTGATTACTTGTATGTCCTCTGGGGAGTGTAAAATAGGCGTTCATCATCCTAGATGCAAGGCCCTCCCGGGCATATCCTTACCAGATCTTCGGATGTAGAGAATAAATTACATAGATGTAGAGAATGTACTTTTCACTCTTCCTCCACATCTCCAGAAAATAGATTATTGACTAGAAATTCCTCCATTCGTTCCATTAAGCTCCAATCGCTCCATAAATCTGGCCCTTCCTGAATATAATCATTGTTTTCCTATAACAGGAAAAAAACTTAATATTACCAAAAACTACATTACAAAGAGGAGGCTAATGTGTTAAATTAAGGTAGAGGGGAGGTTAATGTGTAACGTGAATGAGACTGGCGGACCATATGTTCTACCCCTTCGTCCACAACAAGTGTCAATTACGTCTACACCGTACATCCACAACGAAATATTAATTTCGTCCACAGTCGTTATATTTATTTGTTTTGTTATTCTATGTTTATTCATTATAAATGAGTTCAAAATCCATTTACTTAAAAAAAAAAAAAAAAAAAAAAAGTTAGAACAAAGCTAATATAGAAAGAGTCTTATGATAAAATGATCGATCAATATTCGACGATATTCAAGTTGTAGTAGAATAGGGCCCAGGATAGCTTCGGTCAAATAGAGGGCTAAAATTTTAGATGATTTTTAACCATTTTATTTGACTGGCATTCCCTTCTCAGTCACTCCAAAATTATACTCTAAAACTATTATTAAAATGTTTGCAATTTTTCCCAAAATATAAAAACGACAAGCCAAAATCTTAATTTTCAAATAGAAAAGCCTAGAAAAAAGACTTTTCAAATATTTCTTTTATTAAAAAATAAAAAAACCTGTCAATTAAAATTGGACAGAAATCAAAATTAAAAAAAAAGAGTTTTTCAAAGAAAAATAGAGCTACATTAAACCAAATACGAGGAGAAATAAAGTGAAATAATAGTTCAAATTTACAACGAGCAGAGATTACTATCAATGACTGAATGAGAAAAAAAAAAACTAATATAAATTACGATGAACAATCATTCAAACTAAAAACAATCACAAATATGAGCAGGGTTAATATCCCCTACGCCTTCTAAAGTACAGAGAGTCATTAGTACTTTACTGAAAACAAAATATATTTTGAAACTGTTTATCTATGTATTAGACATTTTAAATGTTAGACATTTGTTATATTGAACATTTTTATATAAGACATTTTAACGAAATCTGCCACATTTGCAATCTTTTGATGGCTCAATTTTCTCGCCAAATTCCCGCCTCAAGTACTTCAATTGTTTCCAAAAAACTTCGGTTTAATCATTTTCACCACTACAGTCTTTACAACACTGTGACACTTCCTTATGTCTTGTGTGTTACTCCTTTCTGGAAAAATGTTTAGTAGTAGTTCAAGTTTCATTTAACTCAACACTATTTAAGTCAACCCCCCGGTAAAACTCAAACTCCATTCAATCCAGCCTTCCCCCCACCAAACGCCATAGAGATCGCCCCAGAAAGGGAGTGGAGCCAATGTCAAAACTATAATCAACTTCAAAAAATAAAAGAAAAGAAAAAAAGTGAAATTTATGATAAAATATCATCTTAAAACTGAATCCCCTTCCATCGGAGTACTTTGTTCAATTACTTTGCTCCGTTCCATTAAAACTACCGTGATTTGTATGATTTCAAATTTATATATATATATATATATATATATATATATATATATATATATATATATATATATATATATATATATATATATATATATATATATATATATATATATATATATATATATATATATATATATATATATATATATATATATATATATATATATATATATATATATATATATATATATATATATATATATATATATATATATATATATATATATATATATATATATATATATATATATATATATATATATATATATATATATATATATATATATATATATATGTGTGTGTTATATTTTCACAATGTTTTTATTTTTATCGCGATTTAGAGTCAATTAACTCTGGTCATACAGTGGTTTGTTTAACCCATAGCCGATCAATCACACGCGAATGCTAAATTGAAACTAGACATAGTACAGTAGACAAAAAAAAAACAACAGATTTCCGTATTTCCATCTTGTTTTGAGCAAAGATACACTTTGACGTGCACATTTGAATATTTTCAATGTATTTCGAACAACATCAACACATTTGAAGCAGATTTTTGCATATTTTTCATCTTGTCTCGAGCAATAACAAATTTTGAAGGACATATTCACATTTTTTCGTCGTGTCTCGAACAACATTGACATATTTTGAACCACATATTTACATATTTTCTTCTTATTTCGAACTAAAAAACACATTTTGAAGCACACATTTGCATATCATCATCACAGACAGACACAGAGACATAAATATAACGGACAAACAAAATGCACATTTTCATATTTTCTTCTTGTTTTGAGCAAAAAATATATTTTGAAGCACACATTTAAATATTTTCATTGTTTTTGAACAACATCAACATATTTTGAAGCAGACAATTGCATATTTTTCATCTTGTCTCAAGCAATGAAAAGTTTTGAAGGACAAACTCACATTCTTTCATCGTGTTTCGAGCAAAAACAACATATTTTCAAGCACATGTTTATATATCTTCTCCTTACTTCGAACTAAAAAACCATTTTGAAATACACATTTGCATATCTTCATCACACACAAACACAGATACAGAGACATAGATACAATGGACAAACAAAAATACACATTTTCATTTTTTTTCTTTTTTTGAGTAAAAAGATGCAGTTTGAAACTCATTTTTAAATATTTTCATTGCGTCTTGAACAAAATCAACGTATTTTGAAGCAGACATTTGCATATTGTTCATCTTGTCTCGAGCAATAACAAATTTTGAAGGACACGCATTTTTTCATCGTGTTTCGAGTTCACGTTAGGTTTTAATGTCGCTTCTTACTTTCATTTAAAAAATTTGTTTTTTTTATTTAATTACTTAACAAAGCAAGGATGAGTCGATGCCTGACTCCTGTCAAATTCTTGTTCGATTAATTGCTCCCTATCATAATATTAAAGTTAAAAAAGGAAATAATCAGAAAAAATTGTTGTCTAATAATCAAAGTCAACTAAGTATGAATGAGTGGGTACATTCTTTCTTCAGAATATCTAATACGATAGTTTTTTTAAGGGGAAGGGGGGTTTCTTGGAAGAACTCCACCACTTTTAAGACAAAAAAAATATGTCAATTTCAAGCAAAAGTTTTGTATCTTGGAAATATCCGAGTTCGACGTTCATTTTTTCACTTGATACCGAATCAGTGCAAAATATGAATGTTCTTCGGGCGATCAGTTTTTTTTTTATTTTAATAAATTAAATTAACGATTAATAAATTAAATCGTCATTTCTGTTGTTCTATCCTTCCTGAAACCAAACTGATTTGGATGTAGAAGTTTATGACGTCCCAAATGCTCATAAATTCTAATATTAATACATTTTTCTAGAACTCGTGAAACAACAGGTAATAATGAAATTGGTCTTTAATTCCCCGAATCATTCTTGTTACCACGCTTAAACACAGGAGATATTCTTGCGATTTTAAGACAATTGGGGAATTTCCCTTGCTTAAAACAAGCATTAATAAGGGACGCAAATATATGTGAAATGCTTGAAAACGCGGTTTTTAAAACAAGAAAGTTAAAGGAATCACTCCCAGCCGAAGAACTGTTCATCTCAAAGATAATCTTACGAATTTCATCATGACTGACAGGTTCTTAGATACATTGATACATCGACAGAAGTACCCATGAAAGTCTCAAGCGGAGGATCATTATCAGAAGCTACTGTAGTACGAGAAAATCGAGCTCCAACAGTTGCAAGATGTTCCGAAAGGGATTACATATTACTTCAGGCTCATTCGATTTTAACCCATCACTTGTAGTAACTTTATCAGGCAGAACCGGATCTGTTGAAAATTCTAGTTAATTGACTTCTTGCTATCTCAGAAAGAGTTTAGGTTAGGAAAATGAAACTTTCAGGGATGGGTCTACAGGCTAAAGTATGTCCCAGGAAGGTATTTTAAAGTACCCACCTCCACTCCTTCTCCCTCTAGAAGGCTCTGAAATTTGCCTACATGACAGGTCTATCCCTATTGAAATTTTGACAAAACAACATTTTCCCTTAATTTTCAGTTTCTAGTTGCTTTTTCTCTGCCTTTAGTTCTGAAAATGCGATTCCTGTTATTTGAGTAGAATTTTGAGCCATATCGATATTTTAAAACCTTATAAAATGGAATTGAGCAAAGTTATGAAGCTGAAAACAATTTTTATGTACTGCAATTAAGTAGAAGATCTATTTTGCAAGGTTTCACTTTTATAACACACATATTTTTAAAGGTCATCAAAGGTCAGGGCCCTTTGGAGGGAGAAGGAGTGGAGGTAGTTGCTTCAAAATATCTTCCCAGGAGATACTTTAGTCTGTAGATTCATCCCTGAAAGTTTCATTTTCCCCAACCTAAACCCTTTCTGAGATAACAAGAAGTCAATTAACTAGAATTTTACCATTCTAGTGTACACTGGATCATTTCATTCCTTATTGAATCCCTATATAACTGGTCCTTCTTATTTATGCACCGCAGAACACTAGGTGACAACCACGGCTTTTTGGTATCTTTTTCCTTGACCTTGTCCGATTCATTATACAAGTTTACTCAAAATAGAGATCAATGTATCATAAAATCTCTGAAAACTATTTATATCATCTAGATTTTCAACTTTCGACTACTTATAAAATAGGCTAATTCACATTCCTTTACAAGAACTTATTTTTTACCCACGCTAGTTTACAGCGTGCAGTTTGCATTAACCGTTAAAAGGGCGTGGCTAACACCCACATCTGGATTCCTCAGGAACTATCTCGAACGTAGAACTCACTCCTTTGTATCCAAGATTTCAATTGTAACAATTATTTCAAGCAATTATCACGATATCAAACAGTTCGTGGTAACGAACTGTAGTAAGGAGCGACCCGGCTCAATAGTAAACGAAACTCTAAAAATGTGGAATTTCGTATTTTTTGCCAGAAGACAAATCACGGGTGCGTGTTTATTTGTTTGTTTGTTTAGTTTTTTTTTCTTTTCTCCAGGGTCATTGTACCGACCAAGTGGTCCTAGAATGTCGCAAGGGGCCCCTCCCACGCTCATTTTTCTCCAAAGTCAACAGATAAAAATTTGAGATAGTCATTTTGTTCCGTATAGTCAAAAACCATAATAACTATGTCTTTGGGAGTGACTTACCCCCCCCCCCACAGTCCCTGGGGGAGGGGCTGCAAGTTACAAACTTCGACCAGTGTTTACATATAATAATGGTTATTGAGAAGTGTACAGTCGTTTTCAGGGGATTTTTTTGGTTTTGGGGGTGGGGTTGAGGGGAGGGGGCTTTTGGGTACTTTTGGATATCCCCGATTATATGTCGATTTTTCTTAATCGTAAGATGGGCAAAAAGGTGGACTCGGATTTTACATCCAAAATAATTTTCAGGCTGTACTAAGACATGATTTATGCATAAATAATGAAAAAATATTTGAGTCAATTTTTATTGAAATTCCAATTAACGCTAAGAAAAGGGTAATAATTGGCGAAGTATATCGTTCTCCAAGCGGATCTGTGACTGAATTTCTTGAAACATTAGATGACGTTCTTAGGAAAGTTCTTGCTGAAAAATATGAAGTTATATTGATGGGTGACTTTAACCTTGACCTTACGAAATCGTCGTCTAGGCAGGCTTCTAATCTCTTGTCTTTACTAATTTCGTACGGATTGGCTCCTTGTATAAACATACCGACAAGGATTTCAAACCAGTCAGCAACATTAATTGACAATATTTTTTCATCGCTACACTCCATTAGGAATGAAGTACTGCTTTCTGACATTTCCGACCATTTGCCAGTTTCAGCCGTGTTTCAAGTCCTCCAAAATCCACAAAGATTAGTCCCCCAGGATAAACCGAGATTTTGCTGCTCACCAGTGGAGCTGGATAGACTGAAAGAAGATCTTGGTACATATAAATGGGACTTTTCTCCACCAGAAAATATTAGTTTAGGCAATTATAATGACATATTTGGCTGGTTTTATGACACTGTTAAGGAAAAATTCACGTCTTATTGTCTAAAAGCTCCTTTAAAAAATCCTCACATGGTTAACATCTGGAGTCCTAAAATCAATAAAAAGGAAGCAGAACCTTTGGAAGGAGTACAAAAAAAGACCAAATAAGGCCAAGTTAGAAGCATTTAAGTTGTACCGTAATTTTCTGAAATCGATTATTCGCAGAGCTAAAACAGTATATTTTACAAAAAGATTTGTTGATTGCGGCAAAAATATAAAAAAGACGTGGGACGTGATTAAGGAAGTTAGTCGGCCGTCCATGAAACCAGAAGGTCTCCCTAAGTTTCTTATTGTAGACGATCAACTTGTAACAGAAAAAGGCCAAATTCGACATCATATGAATAAATTCTTTGCGGAGATAGGTAAAAAAAACTGCTAATAGCGTTTCTTATTCCTCTATCTCACAGTCTTGGAAGCAGTTCTTAGGTCCCTCGTGCTTGAAATCAATGGTTCTTGGGGAGGTTACGGTGCAGGAAATTAGAAATATTGTTCTGTCTTTGAAGAATTCTTCAGCAGGTTTCGACCAAATTTCTGCTAAAGTAATTAAACATATTCTTCCATCGATTATCATCCCAATTTACCACTTGATTAATAGGTCATTTGAACTAGGAGTATTTCCCCAACGTCTTAAACTTGCTCGTGTTATAGCTCTCTTTAAAGGAAGTGACAGAAAGGATCCTGGGAACTACAGACCGATCTCTCTTCTGTCAGTGTTCTCTAAGATATTTGAAAGAGCAATGCTCAAACGTCTGGTGAAATTTCTTGAAGCTAAATTTTTTTTTCCATCAGCATCAGTTTGGGTTTCGCGCAAAGTATTCTACAGAACATGCTTGTAATAGACTTCTTCAGTTTATACGACGATCTTTAGATTCTAATCTTATTCCTGCAGCCATTTTTCTTGATGTAAAGAAAGCTTTTGACAGCCTTACACATAAGATTCTCATTGGTAAACTTTGTCATTTTGGTGTCCGTGGGGAAGTATTGTCTTGGTTCTCGTCATACCTAACTGACAGATCTATCGCCACAGAAGTTACAGACGAAAATTTTCAATTGAATACGGAGTACCCCAAGGTTCTATTCTTGGACCAACCCTCTTCCTCATATATGTGAACGATCTCTACCGACTTTTTAACACCCTAATTAACAATGTTTGCTGTGGATTGTGTCACAAATCTTACTCTCAGAGTGCGTTGGTGTTCACACCTAATAGTCAAGAAGAATTAATAGCATTTGCAGATGACACTACTTTAGGTGCTGCAGCTCCGGATGAATCATCCCTTATTCTAAAGCTTCAAGCAATGACTGAGAAAATACTCTTTTGGTTTGACATAAATCAACTAACTTTAAATGTAAAAAGTCCTACCTTCTTATTTTTTCTCGTAAAGGTGTGAGCTGCCCCACAATTACTGAGCTTCATACACCAAGAGGCTCCATAAGTCTTCCCCCGAATCGATATGTGCGATTCCTGGGAGTTCTTTTGGATGAAAACTTATCATTTAAGTGGCATGTTCAAATAATAAGAGTGAAAATTTCCCGTGGACTTGGGATCATCCGAAAACTAAAGCGTTTATTCCCTTTCCCTATCCTCCGTCTTTTATACTTTTCTCTGATTTACCCTTATATATGTTACTGTTCGTCTGTGTGGATGTTCACATTTCCCTCGGTACTTGCTCCTATTCACAATCTTTATGAGAAAGCGGCAAGAATTCTCCAGTCGGCTACAAACACTCCTCTTGACCTCCTCAAAATGAAAGATATTTATGTTTTATCTCTATCTTCGTTGGCATATCAATATTTCCAGGGAGATCTCCCATGTTGTTTTTCGGGAATGCTTAAACTAGTAGGGGAAGTAAATTTATATATCGTTCGTAACCGGGAGGATGTGATGATTCCAGCTATTCCCTCGGTTCGTTCAGACTTCGGCCTGGCTGTGACTGTTGGATGTGCTTGGAACTTGGTTCCCGCTGAGATCCGGCAGTCACGAACACTTGACTCCTTTAAGAGACAGATGAAAAGTTTCTTATTAAAGGCTTCTTATTAAATGTTTCTTATGGTTTATTTATTATTATTTTTTTTCCTTTTTTTGGGTTGTTGTTTTGTTGGTGTTGTATCCTCGATGACGCGAGAATTTTAATTTGTATTTCATTATCGGGTAATGTGAGGGTTGCTGTTTCGTGGGGACTGCCGGTGAGTTGATTTCTTTTCCTTACATATTTATATTTAGATGTTTTTTAGTATGTTTATGACAAGTTTTTGTGATTCTTTATTTATTTTATGCCGTTTCCCAAATAACGGGCCATTGAGCCCTTTGGGATATTGTTTTTGTTATTGTTATTTTATGAAAATAAATAGAACTTGAACTTGAACAATATATTCAAAAAAGTTAAGATTAATCCCATCTATATATTCAAAAAACACAACTACTGAAATTATGAGATAATCGACTTTAGTTTAAAAAATATTGTGGAAATACCAAAATCAAAAACAGATTTTACAACAAAATAAAAGATTTTCAACTTGTCTGGTATTAAAAGCTATTAGCATTTTTGGTTTAACTTAAGCCTGATAATAAAACTGACCAAACTCAAAGGACACTCAAAAATGACTGACAGTAGGCTGCAACACATAGTAAAACTGAGATTGATTTACAGAAGCTAAACTAAAGAGTGGAGTAATGCAAACACTAGCAAAACAAACATTTTTAATGATTGAATGTACAATATTTAATTAAATCTTATACATTTTTTAGTGTTTCGTATTTATTTACAATGTACTTCTAGCACCATTATTATCATAATATCTGTGCTCGAATGTAAGAATAGAAGTAAACAAAGCAATATTGGTTAATTATATTTCTATTTTTCTCTCAAAATAACGTTTATAACAAATGGAAATCTAATACGAGGATATGTAATTTTGTTTGTGGCTCACAGAGCTATGATGTATTTTTAAAATTGCCGGCAAAATCATTTCGATTGGGCACCGCTGTTGAACACTCTTAAATTTTTAAAGGGAAGAGAAATGAGATTAACAGTGTTTTAATTGATTGTTAAGAAATTTGTTTTGTTGATTTTTACTTGTGCCGTTTTCTGAAAAACAAAACTGGTTTTAGTCAATTATACTTCTTTATTCTTGTGAGCAAACATTATTTTCTTTTTTTAGCTTAATTTTTTTCTAAAGATGAATTTTAGGACCACAGCACGGTAAATTAAAAAATATATACATAAGGCAAATACAGAAGAGAGAATAATAAGGACTTTTTTCCAAGACAGTGAACGAGCAAAACTTATTTGAATATTTCGGCCCTATATCTAAGGGCCGTCTTCAGCAAAGAAAATAATAAAGAATAACACACTTACAATAAAAGTTCTCGGTTAAAATCCATTTTTTAAAATAGCTTACACATCATTACTTCTTAACGAAAAGTTCAGCCAAGACTGTGTGATAAAAGCTAACATTTTACAAGCTAAAAAGGTTCATTAATTTCACTAACTTTATCAAACAGTTCGTGGTAGCGAACTGTAGTAACTAGCGACCCGGCGCAATAGTCACTGAAAGTCTAAAAATGGAATTTTGATACCAATAGTTACATCAAAAGACTCGCATTTTAATGCCGATTTTAAATATATAAGTTTCACCAAGATCAGTTATACCCATCGAAAGTTACGAGCCAGAGAAAATTTGCCTCATTTTAGAAAATAGGGGGGAAAACCCCCTAAAATTCATACAATCTTAACGAAAATCACACCATCAAATTCAGCGTATCTGAGAACCTTTTTGTAGAAGTTTCAAGCGCCTAACGTTTCATGCGTATTTATTTGTTTTTTTTGTTTTTTTTCCTAGGGGTGATCGTATCGACTGAGTGGTCCTGGAATGTCGCGAGAGGGCTCATTCTAATGGAAATTAAAAGTTCTAGTGCCCTTTTTAAGTGACCAAAAAATTGGAGGGCATCCAGGCCCCCTCCCACGCTTATTTTTCCCAAAAGTCACCGGATCAAAATTCTGAGATAGCCATTTTATTCACCATAGTCAAAAAACCTAATTACTATGTCTTTAGGGACGACTTACTCCCCCGCAGTCCCCGTGGGAGGGGCTGCAAGTTACAAACTTTGACCTGTGTTTACATATAGTAGTGGTTACTGGGAAGTGTACAGATGTTTTCAGAGGGATTTTTTTATTTAGGAGGGTGAGTTGAGGGGGGGAATTTAGGGGGGAGAATTATTTCAAAAATTGG
Organism: Artemia franciscana; assembly: GCF_032884065.1. Taxonomy (NCBI): domain Eukaryota; kingdom Metazoa; phylum Arthropoda; class Branchiopoda; order Anostraca; family Artemiidae; genus Artemia; species Artemia franciscana. The sequence goes on from NC_088866.1 coordinate 30,758,261, forward strand.
AATAATTTCTTATTGCGATATTTGCCTTCTCTGCAGCTAATCTTGTAGTTCTTTTGGGATTGGGCTTGTTTTTACTCGTTCCTATTTTTGTTCTATTTTGAATTAGATTATTTTCTATAACTAATTTTGTGTACATAGGGTTGAATGTGTATTCACGCAAGTCTCTATTTAGGGATGTATTATTATTTAAGTTTCGTTTGATTTCGATTGCCTCTCATCTTATCTTTTCTTATCTTATCTTATTGGAAATTAAATAAATAAATAAGGTTTTTCGCCTGAATGTAAGGAGCAACATCAAAACTTAACCCCACTCTTTACGCTAAAATTCGACTCTTTGTCACAACTGTACTTTTTAAAACAATAAAAAAAAACTTTAGCCGTAAAGAGCAAGATCTTGAGGAAGGGTCAACCTCTTTCATGTATTGCCGTATATTTTTATTGCCGTATGTTCGTTTTAAGTTTTAATGTCGCTCCTTACTTGCAGTTAAAAAAAACTTGTTTTTTTTATTTCTGAACATTTTTGAATTAACGTACTATTTGATTTTGGCTCACCGCACATGAATAATTAAAACGAAATTTGCATATTGATTTTTTTTTTTGCTAAATGGCTTTCTCATAGCTTTGATCGGACGATTTTGATAAAAAAAAGGTGGGGGAGGAGGCCTAGTTGACCTCTAATGTTTGGCTACTTAAAAATGTAACTAGATTTTGTTTTTTTTTTACGAACGCTTTTACGAATTAACTTAAGTACCGAACTGCTATATTTGTGTATTTTTATTATGTATATGAGGGGGTTCGCCCCTTCGTCAGTACCTCGCTCTTTAGACTAAAGCTTGAATTTTGTCCCAAATCTTTAAGAATGACCCATGAATCACAAAGGCCGTAGAATAAATTGTTGAAATTACTAAAAATACTTTAGCGCTAAGAGCAAGGTATTGTGGAGGAGACGAACCCCCTTATATGCGTAATATTTTAAGTCAGTTTTAAGTTTTAATGCTGCTCATTGCTTCCAGTTGAAATTTTTTTTTCTCATTGTGTTTTTTTTTAAATAATGCTAGAAAATCCTGCGCCCCCTTCATGGAAATTCTCTTCCTTCATGATAAATTCCTCCATGGAAAGATTCTCCCTCGTAGCCCCCTCTCCCGACCCACCCCAATCCCAACGCGAAAAAGTCCCCCTGAAAACGTCCGTACACTTCATAATTACCATTACTATATGTAAACAATGGTCAATTTTTGAAACCTTCAGCCCCTCCCCTGAGGACTTTGGGAGATTAAGTTGTCCCCAAAGATATAGTTGCTAGGTTTTCGACTAAGGTGAACAGAATGGCCATCTCAAAATTATGATCCGGTGACTTTGGGGAAAAAATGTGCGTGGTAGGGGGCCTAGGTGCTCTCCAATTTTTGGTCACTTAAAAAGTGTACTAGAACTTTTAATTTCCGTTAGAATGAGCCCTCTTGTGACATTCTAGTACCATTGGATTGATACGATTACCCATGGGAAAAAAAGAAAAAAACAGACAAATAAACGCACATCTGTTAACCTTCTTCTGGCAAAAAATGCAAAATTCCACTTTTTTTGTAGATAGGAACTTGAAACTTCTACTGTATGGTTCTCTGATACGTTGAATCTGATGGTGTGATTTACCCTAGTCAAATGATGGTCAGATCGTTAAGATTCTATGACTTTTAGGGGGAATTCCCCCTATTTTCTAAAATAAGGCAAAATTTATCAGGCTCGTAACTTTTGATGGGTAAGACTAAACTTATATATTTAAAATCAGCGTAAAAATGTGAATCTTTCTATGTAACTATTGGTATCGAAAATCCATTTTATTAAGTTTTTGTTACTATTGAACCGGGTCGCTCTTTACTACAGTTCGTTACCACGAACTGTTTGATAAGGAGCGACTTACTTTTAACTTACTTTTTGGACATTATTCCATGCTCCAAAAGATACATGAAATGTCAAAGCCAAGTTTGCTTGCATGCTCTATTTATGTGTTTAAAATTAAAAAAAAAAATATCACCCCCTACAAACTATAAGATTTGACATACTTCCATAAATTTTTTATATAATTTGCCTATTTTAGGCGATATCTTTTAAGTTTTGACCCCCCTCCCATTTGGAATACATCCAATTATATACAGAAACAAATCAGTTAGACAGAGGCATAAATTGTACATGAATTTGAGTCGTTTTTATGACACTTGGTATTAACCAAGTGACATATAGCAGTCGCCAATTCTGTCGGTCTGTCGGTCTGTCGGTCCCGGTTTTGCTACTTTAGGCACTTCCAGGTAAGCTTGGACGATGAAATTTGGCAAGCGTATCAGGGACCGGACCAGATTAAATTAGAAATAGTCGTTTTCCCGATTTGACCATCTGGGGGGGAGTGGGGGCCCGGTTAATTCACAAAAATAGAAAAAATGAAGTATTTTTAACTTATCAGCGGGTTATTGGATCTTAATGAAATTTGATGTTTGGAATGATACTGTGTCTCAAAGCTCTTATTTTAAATCCCGACCGGATCTGATGACATTGGGGGGAGTTGGAGGGGGGAAACCTAAAGTCCCGGTTTTGCTACTTTAGGCACTTCCAGGTAAGCTAGGACGATGAAATTTGGCAAGCGTATCAGGGACCGGACCAGATTAAATTAGAAATAGTTGTTTTCCCGATTCGACCATCGGGGGGGGGGGGGGGGAGTAGGGGTCGGTTAATTCGGAAAAATAGAAAAAATGAAGTATTTTTAACTTATGAGCGGGTTATTGGATCTTAATGAAATTTGATGTTTGGAATGATATTGTGTTTCAGAGCTCTTATTTTAAATCCCGACTGGGTCTGATGACATTGGGGGGAGTTGGAGGGGGGAAACCTAAAATCTTGAAAAACACTTAGAGTAGAGGGATCGGGATGAAACTTGATGGAAAAAATAAGCGCAAGTCCCAGATACATGATTGACATAATCGGAACTGATTTGCTCTCTTTGGGGTAACTGGGGGGGGAGTAAGTCTTAAAAATTAGAAAAATGAGGTATTTTCAACTTACGAACGGGTGATCGGATCTCAATGAAATTTGATGTTTAGAAGGATATCGTGTCTTAGAGCTCTTATTTTAAATCCCGACCGGATCTGGTGATGGGGGCGGGGAGTTGGGAGGGGGAAACCTAAAACTTGGAAAACACTTAGAGCGGAGGGATCGGGATGAAACATGGTGGGAAAAATAAACACAAGTCCTAGATAGATGATTGACATAAATGGAACGGATCCGCTCTCTTTTGGGTAGTTGGGGGGGGGGGGGGGGGTATTTCTGAAAAAAATAGGTACTTTTAACTTACGAACGGGTGATCGGATCTCAATGAAATTTGATATTTAGAAGGATATCGTGGCTCAGAGCTCTTATTTTAAACCCGACCGGATCTGGTGACATTTGGGGGGGGGGGGTTGGGAGGGAGAAACCTAAAAATTGGACAACACTTAGAGTGGAGGGATCGGGATGAAACTTGGTGGAAAAAAAACGAGTCCTAGATACATGATTGACATAACCAGAACGGATCCGCTCTCTTTGGGGTAGTTGGGGAGGGGGGTTAATTCTGAAAAATTAGAAAAAATGAGGTATTTTTAACTTACGAACGGGTGATTGGATCTCCATGAAATTTGATTTTTAGAAGGATATCGTGTCTCAAAACTCTTATTTTAAATCCTGACCGGATCTGGTGACATTGGGGGAAGTTTGGGGTGGGGTGACCTAAAATGATGGGAAACGCTTAGATTGGAGGGATTGGGATGAAACTTGGTTGGAAAAATAAGCAGAAGTCTTGCATACGTAATTTACATAATTGGAACGGATCCGCTCAATTGCGGGGGGGGGGGGGAATTCTGAAAAATAAGAAAAATGACGTATTTTTAACTTACAAAGGAGTGATCGGATCTTCATGAAACTTCATATTTAGAAGGACCTCGTAACTCCGATATCTTATTTTAAATCATTTTAAATCTCAACCGGATCATGCGTAATTTGGGGGGGGGGGCAGTTGGGGGGGGACCGGAAATTTTAGAAAATACTTAAAGCGGTGAGATCAGGATGAAACTGGATGGGAAGAATAGAAACCTGTCTAAGATACGTGACTGACATAACTGGACCGGATCTGCTCTCTTTGGTGGAATTGGGGGGGGGTAATTTTGAAAATTGAGGTATTTGTAACTTACGAAAGGGTGACCAGATCTTAATGAAATTTGATATTTAGAAGGATCTTGTGCTTTAAAGTTCTAATTTCAAATTCCGACCAGATCCTGTGACATTCGGGGGAGTTGGAGGGGGGAACCGGAATTCTTGAAAACATGAAAATTGGAGTATTTATATCTTACGAATAGATGATCGGATCGTAATGAAATTTGATTTTTAGAAGGAATTCATGTCTCAGAGCTCTTATTTCAAATCCCGACCAGATCTTTTGACATTGTGGGGATTTGGAGGGGGAAATCTTGGAAAAACACTTGGAGTGTAGGAATCGGGATGAAGCTTGGTAGATAGAATAAACAAATGTCCTTGATACGTGATTGACAGAATCGTACTGGATTCGCTCTCTTTGGGGGAGTTGGGGGGAGGGGTTCAGTGATTTGGCGAGTTCGGTGCTTCTGGACGTGCTAGGGCGATGAAACTTGGTAGGCGTATCAGGGAGCTGCACAATTTGACTTGATAAAGTCGTTTTCCCAGATTCGACCATCTGGGGGGCAAAAGGGAGAGGAAAAATTAGAAAAAATTAGGTATTTATAACTTACGAGTGGGTGATCGGATCTTAATGAATTTTGATATTTAGAAGGACTTTGTGACTCAGAGCTCTTATTTTAAATCTTGACCGGCATTAAGCCTCTCATTTTCCTTTTTAAATCAATCTATTGATTCATAGAATTTTGTTAGAGCTCATACCATATGATCTCTTGGCTCTTAGCTCTTCTCGCCTCGTCACAAGTGCCATATGAGCTCTTAGCTCTTGTTTATTTCCGCTATTTTTTCCAAGATTTCTGGTAACATTTTCAAACTTAACAGATCAATGTTGAGCTGAGCAATATTTGGCGGTAAGCGATCATAATATTTTTTGAGAACATGAAAACAAATGTTAAAAAACTCCAATAAAGAAAACACAAGTACAAAATTAATATATGTGGTGTGTTACTCAGTACAATTGTCGATAAATGACAAATATCAAGCGCTTCCATTTGCTCTAACCTCAGAAAAAATATTAATTTGTGCGAAAACTTGTCAAAATTCCAGAGCAGCTTTCTAAAAAAATTCAGTTGGTGCGCAAAATTCCCCCTCTATAGCCTCGGGAAAGCGATAACAGAATGTGTTATTTATTTTTGTTGGAAAAAAGCTATAAAAACGACATTTAACTACAAAAAAATTAGTCATCCATGGATTTATAGAAATAGGGAACACAACTACACAAAATTAGTACACAAAAATTAGTCCTGCATGGATTTATATAAATAGGAATTATCACAAACACATAAAAAGAGCAAAGAGGCGAAGTTGGCTTGGATATTTAGTGTATCTTGTGGGGTATGGAACAATGTCCAAAAAGTGTAAGTTAAGGGAAACATGAGCTGGGGAAAATGTTGATTGCATATCAAACTATCTAAATCATCTAGTAAAATCCTATTTACTAAATTAAGTGTTTGGAAGAAATTAGATCCAAGCAGAACGGTTTCTAGCAAGTATGCACTTAGGACTCTCTAAAACTGCCAAGATTGTGCTTATGTTTTACACATTTTTTGCATTACTAATTTTTTTGGGAAGGGAGAGTAAAAGGATCGAATTTTGGGGGTTCAATTCTGAAAAGAAAGTTCAATAGAAAGGACTGGAAAGTCCATGGGAAGGAGCAAAGAGTGAATAACGGATTAGAGCGTGGATGATGAGAGACAAGTGTAATTGAGTTACATGCGCTGCCGGACCTCCTCAAGTTTAGTAAAGAGAGGTTGTACGGTAGTTTAAAGGAAGTGGGAACCTCATGGAGGGTAGCAAAGAGTGAAGGCCTAGATTTCATGGGACGGGAGCAGGGTGTGCCCAGTATTACTGTCCTCACGCAGCCTGTACTGCGTTTAGTTGCTTTTCTGGGCAAAAAACACACAACTTCCTCAATATTAACACCTTTCCTCATAACATCGTTACGGATATTTTAATGCAATATGATTTACAGAGCTTAATGAGAAGAAACAGAGAGTGGAGATCTGAATGTACTGAGGTGGATGAGGAATGCACGCAGTATTTTTGGCCCCATGCTGCTCTTTGTTGTGATGAGTTGGAGGGCGAAAAAAATTGTGTATTGTTAAATAGGATGGAGAGAGGTCATATGAACGATTTGCAGTAAATGTGAACTTAATGAAAGGGAGCAAAGAGTGGAACTCGAAGTAATAATATTTACGCAGTATTATTGCCTGAAAGCAGTTTTTGCTACGATGAGTTGCTTATATTAAGAAAGTAATTTTTTCAACAGCGATATTTAGTTAGAAATTTTCTAGCTTTCAAAACAGTGCTCTGTTTCAGTATAACCCTGTTTTGTTGAGATAGAAGCAAATAAATTTTGAAGATATTCATAAATATTTTTTTTTATTTCTAATATATTTGTTTCATATAAAGGTAGGGCAAAAAACAGGTTTCATGAGAAAAAAGGTCATAAGAATAACTTAAAGTTAATGTAAGCTTAATGTGAAAGATCAAAAAATAGAGCTCTAAATAGAGGGGAGGTTTACGGAGGAATTTAATAGTGGGGATTATTGCCTAAGGGCATTTTATACCACGCTAGAGGTGCTTGTTATAGGAATAGTAACTCTATCGAGCTGCAATATTTAGATAGAAATTCACTGCTCTTTTTCGATCTAACCCTGTTTTCTTCAAGTAAGAATAAACAAAAAATAATAATAAATAAATAATGTATCCCAAGATATTCATCAATCGTAAATTAGGTAAAACTTCTATGTTTTTCGCATAAAAAGTGGGCAAAGGCCAAAAAAGTGGCAAAGGGGCAAATATGTCGTTAAATAGGATGGAAATTGCTAATGAGAATAATTTGAAGAAAATATCAGCGTAATGGATGGGAGCAAAGAGTGGAGTTGAAAATAAAGAAAGGGTGACGCAATATTATTGCTGATCTCTTTCAGTCATGATCCTGTTTTGTCGTGGTAAAATTAAAGAAATTCTTTGAAGATATTCAAAAAATAACATTTTTGTAAATCTTCTAATAACTTTGTCGCATGAAATATACAGCACTGATGGCATAAGTAACATGTACATTTGTATGAAAAAAGATGATATATTTACCATTATTATAAGTAGACGAAAGTCTGATGTTTTTACTAATCTTAATGGAATTTCAAAAAAGGTAGAAATACTATAACCATTAATATTGGAAATAGAGCTTGTGCTTTAGCTGTTTTTACTAAATATGTTTCTTCTGTGAATGAATGTCTTTCCCAGTGTTGCCAACAGCGGTACAATTGTACGATTTTGGTACATTTCACCTCTAAAGGTACATTCTGGTACAATTAAAAATTTCCTGGTACATTTTACAAAATGTGGTACAATATGGTACAATAAGATTTGACTGGGCGTCAGGACGCCCAGTCAATTGTAGTTTTTATTTGTTTTCTCTTCTAGAGTTTTAAGTTTTCCTTTACACATTTATTTAAGTGCCTGTTTTTGGCCTCTTGCGGTCATAATATAGCGTGAAGCAGTACAGCCATCTGTAGGGTAAGCACAAAATAGGTGAGGAGATAAAATAGGTATTTGGAGGAGTGACACCAAAATGGTCTCTGCAGGAGAAAGGAGGTCTCCCAAATATCTTTGAAAGAAGATATGTGATACTTTGTTCTCTTTATTCTAATGTAATTTTCCGATCGTCCACGTTTTGTGCGTAGCGCAAAAAAAAAAATTCGTCTTGCCCATAGCACGACACGCAAAAAAAAGATATGTTACAATTTTTTAATCAGTGGTACAATTTTGGAGCGTTTTGTGGTACTTTTTCTTCCGAAGCGTTGGCAACACTGGTCTTGCCCCATCTATAATTGCACCTGAGATATAAGTTGTGTCTATTGGCTCCTGAGGGTTCAAAAGAATTGAGATTTTTTGCTTTCTAAAAACAAAAACTATATTTATGATCACCTGAGAGCTCATTGGGACAATTCTTACAATCCTATCTACGACAATACTATCAATTTTCATGGTGAATTCATTGCAGTATTTATAAGGGGACTGTCCTTCTGGTGCAAGGATAAAAATTAGTAGAGATGGCGATACTGTAATAAAAGCAATTATTGATGCAACTCCGAATATTCTGGATTCAGGTCAATTCTGAATTTGCTTTCTAAAACAAGAATTTAAAAGCTTTATATTAGAGACAGTGTTGCCACAGAAAAATGAAAAAATGAATGAAATGGCAAAAACTCTTGACAAAAACATACAATACCATAGGGGTATGCCGTTCAGTGACAATTTTATAGTCATCAATACTGTAATTACGAAAGAAATGAATCTTGAGTAAATACTTTGGTATTTTATAGTTTTATTAGCGAGGTTTGGATTTACTAAATTATCTAAATAACTGATTAATAACTTATTAGATAATAGTGTAAGACGGAGTGTTGTAAGCACTATACCAGTGGTGCCGAAATATTGTAGATGTTAACCTGTGACTCTTGTAAACCAGTGCCTGAATTAAGCATCTTTGAAAGCTTGAAAACCAAAATCAAGCCTAAGTTTAACAGTAAAAACTTTTAAAAGAGTACTTCAAATAATTCCGAATAGTTCAAAACTAATTTTATTATTGGCTTTATTGTTGTCCTCTGAATCACCTCTATGATTTCTAAATTCTTAAAACTAATGTATAAGCAGATATAAGGTTCAAACTAGAATGGTATAAAAAAGGTAAAAAAATGTATTAAAAACTAATGTGTAAGTGGATGTAAGGTTCAAATTAGAAAGGTATATCCAACAAAAAAATATTTTCTATAAAAGTGTTTGAAAGCATAAAACAGTTCAGTAGCTCTAAGATAACTACTAAAAATCGAAAAACATCAGTAAGACAAATGAGGTAAAATTAATTTTGAATGGTTTCCCAATATCTTTTGAAACCATTTTTTACATCACTTTAATCTACTTTGTTTTGTTTGACTGCGCTATTAGTGGCAACGTTTCCAACACTCCGCTTTAAACGATTTTCTAGATAAAAATTGCCCTGTGAATCAATTCAGTGTCATTTATTACTAACGAGGGCTCGTTTCAGGATTAATCCTGAAGCTGTTTGAAAATTGTTTCGGCTGTACTTGAATACGGAGCTATGGTAGCAAAGACCATATTCTTTGATAGACCATATTCTTGGTAGTATTCGCGAAATTCTTTGCGAAACCTCTATTTAAAACCTACGTTCTAATTAAATTCTGTTTGCACCTATGGTTTAATCTTTTGAGGCTTATTGAAGGTTCTGGCCATACGATATCTAAAGAGCTTATAAACTTCCAGTTCAGGAAACTGCACAATGGCTTAGAAATGCTACACAGAGCTTAGGCTGCACGAAACTCAGCAAATTTTTAGGAAAACCTTTATTTAAAACTTCTGGTCTATTTTAATCCTCTCTAGAACTCTTTTAAGCTTTTCAGGCTTAGTAAAGTGTCTAAGAAGGGTCTTTAACTATTTGAACTTTTTTATTTAAAAATTATAAACTTTTATGTTTCCTCTCTTTAAAACCTCTTTTTGCTTTTCTTTGAGGCTTATTAAAGTATCCAAGCTGTATTTCTGACCATTAGAATATCAAACTTTGATCAGATTATAAACTGTCAAATGTACCAGCCTGCACAATTTCTGTGTATTAGAACTTCTGTCAACAGCTTAGGTTGCACAGAGCTCATCAAATTCTCAGTAAAAGCTCTAGTTAATAAGCTTGCTCTATTTAGCTGGGTTTCTGATTATTGGTACACGAATCTTTAATTAGCTTGTGAACTATAAATTCAAGAATCCATGCAATTTCTGGGTATTACCAATTCGTTCCGGAGCTAAAGTAGCAGAGAGCACAGACAATTCTCAGTTAAACCTCTAGTTAATTCATATGTTGCAATTTAAACCTCGTTGCACCTCTATTTAAAGTTGAATTTCTGATAATTGGAACGTCAAATAGCCTATAAACTTCAAATTCACAAACTGGCATAATTTACTTGTTATTAAATTTTGCGAAACAATCACTCTTTTATATCGTTGTGCAGATGCTTGTAGCCCTGTTCCATCTTTTGCACTGCTAGAGAGATGGTACTATCAGGTCATTAATGAATGATTTCTATAATGGGTTTCTTACCTTTGTGAATCGATTTTAGTTTAGCATTCGTTATTCTTGCTGAAGAAAGGTAGATCCAATCAACGAAGGGTAATCAAAGCGATAGCGTTTGTAATTTTTTCATCTTACAATTTAGACGATTTTTATATGATCTATATTTTATATCTGACCAATATCTTAGGAGTGCTACATTAAAACTTAAAACGAACAGAAATTACTTTGTATGTAAAAAGGGGCTGCTCCCACATCAACGCCCTGTTCTTTACGCTAAGGTTTGACTCTTTCTCTCACCTCTACTTTTTAAAAAAGTAAAAAACTTTAGCGTAAAGAGCGGGGCGTTGATAAGGGACCAGCCCCTTTCATATACAAGGTAATTTCTGTTCGTTTTAAGTTTTAATGTCGCTCCTTACTTTTTGATTTTGGCTCGCCACAGATGAATAATTAAAGCGAAATTAGTATATTTATCTTATTGGCTAAATGACTTTCTCATAGTTTTGATCGAATGATTTTGAAAAAAAGGAGGGGGGAGGAGACCTAGTTGCCCTCCAATTTTTTGGTTACTTGAAAAGTTAACTCGTACTTTTAATTTCTTACCAACATTATTATTAGTAAAAGATATGAGTAACTTACAAATTAGCTTATGTAACGTACTTCTGTATTCGCATGTTTTTATTACGTATATGAGGGAGTTTACCCCCTCTTCAGTACCTCGCTCTTTACACTAAAGCTTAAATTTTGTCCCAATTCCTTAAGAATGACCCCTGAATCACAAATGCCATAGAATAAATAGTTGAAATTACTAAAAATACTTTAGCGTAAAGACCGAGGTATTAGGAGGAGGGGATCCCCTCATATGCGTAATAATTTCTGTTTGTTTTAAGTTTTAATGCTACTCCTTACTTTCGGTTGAAAAGATTTTTTCGTATTTATTTTCATTGTTTTTTTCTTCAAATAATGCTAGAAAATCCTGCTCTCCCTTCATGAAAATTTTCTTCTCCCCATGACAAATTCCTCCATGGACAATTCCCCAATATATTACCCTCCTCTCAACCCCTCCCCCCAACCAAAAAATCTCCTTGAAAATGTCTGTACACTTCCCAATAACCATTAATATATGTAAGCACTGGTCACAGTTTGTAACTTTTAGCCCCTCCCACGGGGACTGTGGGGGAGTAAGTCGTCCCCAAAGACATAATTATAAGGTTTTTAGACTATGATGAATAAAATGGCAATTTAAGAATTTTGATCCGGTGAATTTGGGGGAAAATGAGCGTGGGAGGGGGGCTAGGTGCCCTCTGATTTTTTCGGTCACTTAAAAAGGGCACTAGAACTGTTAATTTCTGTTAGAATGAGCCCTCTTGCAACATTCTAGGACCACTAAGTCGATATGATCACCCCTGGGAAAAAAACGAAACAAAAGAAACAAACAATTAAATGAACACGCATCCGCTATCTGATTTCGGGCAAAAAATACAAAACTCCACACTTTTGTAGATAGGAGCTTGAAAATTCTACAGCAGTGTTCTCTGATATGCTGAATCTGATGGTGTGATTTTCGTTGCGATTCGTTTGATGTAGCTATTGGTATCAAAATTCCGTCCTTTTGGTTACTATTGCGCCGGGTCGCTACTTACTACAGTTCGTTACCACGAACTGTTTGATAAAATAATTGTCTTTGAAAGGTAATGATTACTTTAAAAACGATTGGGTGTCAGTTATAATTCAGAATAGTATTTTAAGCGGATTCGATACCATAAGAAATTTGAGAGTCTCACAGTCAGCTGACAATCCCAAAGACAAAGAGTCCATTAATTAATTTTCCCTGCAAGGAACTTCCAGAGCAATTTCGGTAAAAGTTGATTGGGGATTTTAAATGTCACTAGTTTGAAAAGCTAGGGAGGGGCTAGTTTAGAACAAAGAAAAATATATAGTCTCTTACTAATTGTTAAGAAAAACGTTGTCTATTCAATGTACATACAGCATAAATAATGTGCAACCTGTTATAATAAACCCTAACAAGTCTTATAATGAATTTTTCCTGCAGGGAACTTCCAGAGCAATTTCGGTTCCTAGTTTGTTTTGAAAGAGGCAATTTCGGCAAGGACAATTTTATCATGAGGGAAGAGAATTTCCGTGAAAGGGGGAAGAATTTTCTAGCATTATTTAAAAGGAACAATAGGAAAATAAATAAATAAAAGTTTTTTCAACTGGAAGTAAAGAGCAGCATTAAAACTTAAAACGAATAGAAATTATTACGTATATAAGGGAATCCGTCCCCTCCTCAATACCTCGCTCTTTACGCTAAAGTATTTTTAGTAAATTCAACTATTTATACTTCGGCCTTTGTGATTCAGGGGTCATTCTTAAAGATTTGGGACAAAATTCAAGCCTTAGTGTAAAGACCGAGCTATTGACGAGGGGGCAAACCCCCTCATATACGTCATAAAATATACAATTGTACAGGTTCGTTACGTAAGTTAAGTGTACTTACTACTTGTAAAAGCATTCGTAAAAAATAAAAAAGTTCTAGTTGCTTTTTTAAGTAACCAAAAATTGAAGGGCAGCTAGGCCTCCTCCCTCAACCCTGTTTTTATCAAAATTTTCTGATCAAAACTATGAGAAAGCCATTTAGTCAAAAAAAAGTAAGATGCAAATTTCGTTTTAATTATTCATTTTCGGTGAGCCAAAATCAAAACATGCTTTAATTCAAAAACGTTCAGAAATTAAATAAAAAAACAAGTTTTTTTTTAGCTCCAAGTGCGGAGAGACATTAAAACTTAAAATGAACAGAAATTATTCCAAATATGAAAGGGTTGTCCCCTCCTCAACGCCTCGCCCTTTACGCTAAAGTCTTTTATTTTTTTAAAAAGTATAGTTGTGAGAAAGAGTCAAACTTTAGCGTAAAGAGCGAGGCGTTGAGGATGGGACAATCCCTTTCGTGTGCTTAATAATTTCTGTTCGTTTTAAGTTTTAATGTCGCTTCTTACTTGCAGTTAAAAAAACTTGTTTTTTTATTTAATTACTTGAAGAAATCAAACTTATATATATATATATATATATATATATATATATATATATATATATATATATATATATATATATATATATATATATATATATACATATATATATATATATATATATATATATATATATATATATATATATATATATATATATATATATATATATATATATATTCATATAATACTTGAAAAAATGAGACTTTTTTCCTACGGTCAATAAAATACGTGAAAACACATATTACCAGTAATTATATTTATTACTACTAAAGATAAAATGAGTGCGATCAACCGAAATATGTACATAAAACTTGCACAAATAAAATATTAGATCAAACACTAAAGCGTAGCCTTGAAAATAACTAAAACCCAATTAAGGCAAATGGTCTTAATTTGTGTCCAATGCTATTTCTCCTATGATAGAAAATCATGAATAACTTCTGCGATTTTGGTGATTTTGAACTGATTTTTTTTTTGATGACTCTCGAGTTAAAAAGGAAAAAAATGTTGGTTTCACTTTTTCTGTATATGCTTTACCTATTGTGCAAAAAAAAGAAATCAAGTTATTTTAGTTTGGTGAATAAAAATTTAGTGGATGGGAAATGACAGTAGATTTTTTTTTTAGTTCATCCTGCCAGTATTTAAAAAAAAATGTTGGTTGCAGAATTGTTATATTTTTATTTTTAACGGTGCAAAAAATTATTTTTAATTTTCAACATTTTTCTTGCTAGAAGGTATGAAGTTGGCTCCAGAGGGTAGAATTTTGGATCATATGTAGATTTTATAATCTACAACCATTACAGAAAATTTCTGATGTCTATCATAAATAGTTTGAAAGCAAAATCAGAAAAATACAATTTCAAAATGTGCTTACTTTTTACTTATTTTACCCCTGTTTCCGGCTTAATAGCGTTGTTCATCAGCCAATAGAAAAAAAGGCGGGATTCTTATCCAATTTTAGGCATTACGCCTCCAAGGCATTGTGTCTCTGATTAGTTGACTTGTCAACTGAAGTCAATTAAGACATTTGAGATATGAGGAAGAAAATTATCAACAAAAGGTGGCTGAATTTAAAATACCGGTAAGTAAAAATTACATATACAAGTTTCATTCCCTCTTGTCCATTAAATAAAAAAAAACAAGTTTTTTTTAACTGCATGTAAGGAGCGACATTAAAACGAACAAAAATTATTCCGTTTATGAAAGGGGGTAGTCCCTCAATGTCCCGCTCTCTACGCTAAAGTTTGACTCTTTCTCACAACTATACTTTTTAAAACAATAAGAAACTTTAGCGTAAAGAGCGAGGCGTTGAGGAGGGGACTACCCCTTTCATATACGGAATAATTTCTGTTCGTTTTAAGTTTTAATGACGCTCCTTACTTGAAGTTAAAAAAAACTGTTTTTTTTATGTAATTTCTGAACGTTTTTAAATTAATGCATGTTTTGATTTGGCTAACCGCACAACGAAATTTGCATATCTTTTTTTGTCTAAATGGCTTTCTCATATTTTCGTTCTGACGATTTTGAAGAAAATGGGGTGGGGGAGGAGGTCTAGTTGCCCTCCAATTTTTGGTAACTTATAAAAGCACCTAGAACTTTGTATATTTGTATTACATATATGAGGGGGTTTGCCCTTTCGTCAATACCTCGCTCTTTACACTAAAGCTTAAATTTTTTCCCGGTTCTTTAAGAATGACCCTAGAATCACCAAGTCCGTAGAATATATAGTTGAAATTACTTTAACGGAAAGAGCGAGGTATTTAGGAGGAGATGAACCCCTCATATGCGTAATAATTTCTGTTCGTTTTATGTTTTAATGCTGCTCCTTACTTTCAGTTGAAAAACTTCTTCATTATTATTTTTTCAGTGTTTTTTTTAATAATGCTAGAAAATCCTATGCCCCTTCATTGAATTTCTTTTCCCCCGTGACAAATTCCTCTAAGTAAAGATCCTTCAACGTAGCTCCCTCCCCTCTACCCCCCCCCCTCAGCCAAAACCCCTCAACCGTTGACTTTTAATTAAAAGGAATAGTTGTGGGAAAAGTCAAGTCATGGCCAATTGTAGAAAAAGCCAAGACAGATTGTCCAATTAAGTGGGCATCAGGTCAAGGTAAACACTGATCAAAGTTTATAACTTGTAGCCCCTCCCCCGGGAACTATGGGGGAGTAAGTCGTCCCCAAAGACATCTTATTATGTTTTTTGACTATGCTTAAGAAAATGGCTATCTCAAAATTTTGATCTGTTGACTTTGAGAAAAAAAATGAAAGTGGGAGGGGGCCTAGGTGCCCTCCAATTTTTGGTCGCTTAAAAAGGGCACTGGAACTTTTCATTTTCATTAAAATGAGCCCTCTTGCGACACCCTAGGACCAATGGGTCGATACAATCACCCCTGGGAAAAAGAAAACAAAAAACAAATAAACACGCACCCTTGATCAGCCTTCTGGCAAAACAATTCTATGACTTTTAGGGCGTGTTTCCCCCTTTTTTCCAAAATAAGACAAATTTTCTCAGGCTCTTATCTTTTGATGGGTAGGACTAAATTTAATTAAAATCCGATTCTTTTGACGTATTTATTAGTATCAAAATTTTGTTTTTTAGACTTTCGTTTACTATTGAGCCGGGTCCCTGTTTTGTTTTTCTATGGTTCTTTTCATTTTTTTTAGAAAGGTGCTGCTTGGAGAACAAGATAAAGATAATTTGTCAAATGGATCGAAAATTTCAGAAGAATTTTCAGCAAATCCTCTCATAGACGATTCAAATAAATTGGGAAACGGTAGTGGTTCTTACGGTGTTGATTGCCCCGATACGAATACTGAGATAGACTTATCTGGAATTCCAGATGGAAACTGCATTGTGAATCTAAGGTATTTCCTTGCTGAAGTAATTTCAGCATTCAGACACAAAATCAGTTGCGATCACGGAAAATTGATTATAAAGCAATTAGAAAAGAAAGGCCTGAAAACTGAACTGAAAGTTAAGTGTAATAAGTGTAACTGGGAAAAGAGGATTAAAGGTGAACCAGAATGTCCAGCAACAAGCGTAAAAGAATATCTTTCAAGTTTTACGGACCAGACACAGGTTGCTTTTTCCGAAAAAAAATCAAGTCTTAAAGGCTGCTTGAATTCGAAGGCTGTTTGGGGAGCCATGGGTAGTGGAGGAGGGTATTCTACACTGTGTGAATTCTTCGGGGTGCTTGGAGTGAAACCAATGTCACGAATAGTTTATTCCCGTATTGAAAGGCAGCTTGGTAATGCTTGGATGAATAGTTTATCGGAAATTTTGCTAGAAAATGGACGAGAGGCCTTAAAATCAGCCATTCATGATGATAGGTATAAGGAGGACTCATACTGGACAAAAGTGATATGTGATGGAGGCTGGAATAAGCGTAGCAAAGGACACGATTATTCGGCCAAAGGATGTGTTGCAGTTATCATGGATGCATTTACGAAAAAACTGTTATATGTTGGCATAAAAAATAAATACTGTTATATATGTTTTTCTTCTGCAAACGCCAAAGTAATTCCCAAAGATCATTTCTGCTTTCTGAATTATAACGGAAATTCAAGGAGCATGGAAACAGATATTCTAGTTGAAGGCTTTCGTTCCAGTGAGGAGATGCACGGATTACAGTTTTTAGAGTTTATCGGTGACGGTGATTCCAGTGTTTTTTATAAGCTAAAACAAAGTGTTTCTTACGGTTCCAACATACGGAAACATGAATGTGCAAATCACGTCACAAAAAACTATAAAGCCCATCTATATAATTTGTGCAAAAATAAAAAAGGTTTGTACACAAAATGTCTTCCCCGAGGAATTATCCAGCAACTGACAAAAAATTTAAGGGGTGCGATAAAAATAAATTCTGAAAATAATGGAACAGCAGAAGAATTGAAAATCTTGTTAAAAAGAGGTCCGTACCATGTTTTCGGAAACCACACTGGATGTCCTAAGATTGCTGAATTGACCGTGAATAGTAAAATAGAAGATCGGTGGAATAATTTTCCCCTGCACGTGTTTGAAGATGTTATGACAGAGGTCGATATTGTGTGTCGAAAAGCAGAGCAGCTTCGAAATGACGCAACTACAAACTTAGCTGAAAGCTACATGTCAGTTGTTGCTAAATTCATCGGAGGAAAGCAAATAAGCCGGTCTAAACGAGGTTCATATCATGCAAGAGTTCATGGAGCAAGTCTTGCTTATAATTCAGGTCCAAAATGGCATCAATTAGCTTGGAAAAATATTTTTGGGCTTAGTCCTTCTAGCGTAACAAAAAAATATTGTAATAAAACGGCTAAACTCCGTGTAATATCTAAACGTAATTTGACCAGTTATTATAGTGCTCTTGGAGGAAAACACGTTGCTAAGTTAAAAAATAGAAACTATAACTTTGGTAATCGTGACTATGGACCAAATTGCAATAAGCCAGACATGACTTCTGATGAAATGAATTTGGCCATACAAAAATATACTGACGAGAATTTAAAATTGGATTTTGCCAGTATAAGCTGTTTGTTCAACAGTACCAAGGGCCAATCCAAAAATGACACTTGGGTTGAAGAAAGATCTAAGAGAATAACTAGTAGTTACTTCCACAGAATTGCAACCAGAAAAAACAGCACCAGAGTTGCCCCAATTGTTAAGCAAATTCGAAACTTGGGACCTAGATTCTGCTCTGCCCTAATGAAAAAGGGCTTAGATTTAGAAGTAGTGGCACTAGAAGCATATGAAAACAAATTCAACTTAAAAGTCGTAAAGGGAGATCAAATAGGACTCAGTGTGCATCCACAGTATCAGTATCTTGCTGCATCTGTAGATGGGCTGCTCCCTAATGGCACACCTATAGAGATAAAAACGGTGCATAATATACCAGAGTTCAAAACCATTTATGATGTGGCCCAGTCAAAAAATTTAGTTAAAGCATTTTTTCTTGAATTATCCAGTGAAGGTCTTCAGCTAAAAAAAAATCACAGGTATTTCGCCCAGATACAAGGCCAACTCGAGATACTGGATAAAATGGTATGCCACTTAATAGTTTATAACTCTATTGAGGATTGGGAAATAATTACAGTTCACCGATCGAAAGACTACTGGGAAAAAATATTTCCGAAGCTTGAAGCCTTCTGGAATGAATCCTTACTTCCTGAAATTTTAGACTCAAGGGTTGCAAGGAATATGGAAATCAGAGAACCTGTGTCTGTAAAATGTACAACAGCCCACCAACCGAAGGACTCAAGCTTGTCTCAAGAAATAAAAAGAGGAAAAAAAAGAAGGTTGAGTCGAGTTGAAGTGAACAGCAAGAAAAAAAAACGCACAGAAGGGATCGGGGGAGAACAGTGAATTTACCAGGAACTCAATGCATGAAAACAGTGATTTTGAAGAAATAATTTGGTCTGATTTGGAATAGATAAATCTTCGTGTTTGATAAAAAAAAATGTGTTAAAAAATATTGGCAAGGAAAATTATTTTTTCCTCCATAAATTTCTGTCTCATTCTTCGTCAATGTCCAAAAATAATGAAGTTTCTTATCTGGTCTGAAGTATATTAAATACATTTAATACAAACAATTTTAGTTTTTTTCTTATAAATTTCTTGTATGTTACTTGGGCTTAGTATTTGTGATTTTTATAGTTTTTCCTACAATTATTACGTTTTCTGTACAATTCGTTCATTTTTGGTATTTAATTAAAGCGTCTTTAAGTTTCTTTCCGAAATCTTGTGCATCTCGCCCTAACACAAAATAACGTTAATGCCCTAATCTTATTACAAGGAAAATAGCTTTCATCTTATTAATTCCAAAATACTGACAAAAAAAAACCACTATAAAAATCAAGGTGACTGGAAAGATATTGAAAATGAACTGAATGTGTAATGTATAATTATTTAGTGTTTAATATACTAATTACAGGAAACATCAACAATTAAGGTTTACAGATTCTATTTAGCGACAATTTTTTATTTTGGTTTACGGTTAGAACGGAACTCTAGTCGAACTCCTATGGGCAGTAATTTGTGTCCTTTTTGGTTTAACTTTAGCACTCATTTTAATTTTTAATCGTTTAGGATTTAATTATTTGTATATAGCAGTACCCATTTCTTTTATGTTTGGTATAATTATTTATTTTTATTTCTCTTCATTTTCAGTCAATTATGCATAGACAGTAATGTTTGACCGTTTCACATTTAGATCATTGAAGGATTTTATTTTCTGTCCGTCTGTTTCAAATGGCTCTTTAATTTTCAATTACTTAACTCACTAGCCTAATTGTATAATGTACATTCCCAGATTGCTATGAAATCACGATCTTGTATCAGACTTAGCAGACATCTGCCATGCTTGGGATACTTATGTCATGCTTGGCACAGATCATTCACTCTTAGTACTGTTCTCACAGTTCCGCTATGCTTGGCACACTTCTGCCATGCTTGGTACTAGCCACCTGAGGTATATGATTTCTGAGAGTGAAAAACCTCTCAAACATTCATCCTTTTTCTTTGGGTAGTTTACTTTTGCATGTGCGGACTGTTTGTTTTCGTTGTTGTATTTTAATGGGGGCAGATACGATGGACAAGGGTTTTTAAATTCCTTTTGGGAAATCCCAAACTTTTTACTGTTATCGCTTTTCTTCTATTTCAATAAAAATTCTTTTTTATGTGCTTTAACCCGTATGCGCCTGAGAGGCTATATTTCTTCCAAAATAAGTTCATTAGTACGGGTATGCATTGAGTTTTTCGTTTTACACAAACTTTTCCTCTTGTTATCTTCCCAATAAATTAGTTTTATTTCCATCAATTCTGTTTATGTGCTACTTTTTCATAGTAAATTTATGATGGAATGGCGGATTAGTCTTCTTAGTTATTTAGCAGGATGAGATTGAGGAGCACAAAAACACAAACGTACGCAAACACAGGAACAAGTCTACACACACACATCAAATTACCAATTACGCACTTATTGTTTGATGCAAGCTGTGCTAGAGTTTTGTTCGCAGGAATTCTTCAATTCAATTCAATCATATATATTTAAATAAAAACACATAATTACATGTACATAATCTGCCAGGAAAGCACAAAAGTGCTTGACTAGGGCAGAAACTTAACTAAAGAATAATTAAACAATCAACTAACAGAAACAACGAATCAACTGGATTTATCAAAAAAGAAAAAAAAGAGAAAAAAGGGGAGTGACGAAGAGAAAGAAAAGAAAAAAAAGAAAATAAAAGAAAAGATCGAAAAGAGGAGGACCGCATGATATTCAAATCTAAACAGTATTTCTGGAACGACCCTTCACTGCTCGCTTGAAGGTAGTAAGGTTATTTGAGTTCCGGATTTCCAAGGGGATTGAATTCCAGATAGCTGGTGCATATCCGTAGAAAGTCCTTTGCGAAAGCCAAGTTGGGTATCGCACAGAAGATTCTACTCCTGGAGGTAATCATACATTCTTTCATGGACTACTTTCTCATAAATCTTCGAAAAAAAGGTAAAATAGAAATGGATCGGTAATTACTCGGTTCATTTTTTGACTTCCCTTTGTGAAGGGGTAGCACTCAGGCTAATTTAAGTCTTTCTGGAAAAGTTCCCTCTTCAAGTGATAAATTAATCAGATGAGTCAAAATAGAAATAACAATTGTTTTTGTTGCTTTAACGATACTTCATCTACTCCACAGGATTGTTATTTCATACACATAATTATTTCATTTATTTCATTTTCATCACAATTTGTAAAAAGGAATTCAGAAGTAACATGACGAGGTTTAAGTGTGGGGACTGGTGGACTTCGAGAACTGAAGATTAAAAGAAAATAGCCAGGTGGGTGTTTCACCCACCTGGCTAACTGCTTGCAATTCTCAATACCCAAGGGTTCTCCCAATAGCCAAACAATTTTCATTTCCAAACGGACTCGGTCTCGGTTGAGGTTTGGGAGAGTTCACGCTTTACATTTCAAAACAGACACCCATCTCGAAAATAAAAGATTTGTCTACTTTTCGTACAAGTTCTACCATTTGCATTCAATGCACATCGAATCAAAATCTCTGAGCGAAAAAATATAGGATTACCCTTTAAATTGATGTGCAAAAGAAAACACTATTTTTAGCTCAGCAGTGGGTATATTTTCTTTTACATAACCTGTTCATTTAAATTAATCTCCGTAGAATCTAACGTGCTTTTGCTAAACAAACATCTTTTGTTTTTTTCTCCCACTTGTTTATGTTTTTGTCAAGTCTCATAAACGAGTTTGCTATCGAATAGATACTAGCAGTGGCGTTATTAAGATTCTTAGAATCTGTTTCAGAAATTGGGCGGGAACAAAAAAGACCATTAGCCGCAATTTTTCAAGACAGCCAAAATGTATTTGGACATAAGTTCTTGCTTTCGATCAAGTCTGTTTGAGATTTGAGACTACTTTTGGTAAACGTAATGATTAAGAGGCATCCCCTCCTTAACCTCTGACTTAGAGATAAACTTGCGATTCAACCCCTGAAAAACATTAAATCTTTTTTAATTCTTTTCAATACCCTAAAGTGAATTGTTTTTTTGTGATATTTTTTGTCTTGAGGGTTTTTGTCTAGTAACATTGTCTAGTTTTGTCTATTTGACGTATAAGGCCAATCAAAGTAAATGTAAAATTGCCAATTTTAGTAAAAACTATATAGATATACATTTGAAAATTGAGAATTGACATTATAAACTCACACTATTTTTGTTATAGAATAATTGACGATTAGATTATATATATTACAGGCAAAGTCTATGATATCCAAATATACCATCGTAGGAAAATCAATTGGGAAAACCCAGCGCTCTTGCATTATTATTTTTTTTTCAAAGAAAGAAATTAATAAAGCTAGAGTGTAAGCTTCATCCAAATGACCCCTAACCTAAGCCCCTGGTTTGGCCACGAGTTTTACGGGAGAGTTAGTAATTTTAACGAGAAATAGACTGATATTCAAGGTAAAATATTCAACAGTCGCCTTGAAATAGTTTTAACTAGCTTAGAATATAATGCTTACAATAGAACAAACTTTTGATTCTCTTGGTTAACTGTGTGTGGGTCCTGCCTCTCCCTTAATAATTTGGTCATCGATTGTGTGCTTCTAACTATTATACAAGTACCCGCTTTGTACAGCTTTGAGTGGCTATATTCAGGGGCGGGGAGCGTTAGAGATTTTGGCTAATGACACTTCTGCCTATATATAGGCTTGATACTCTAGTTGAAACCTAATGTTCCTGTCTAACAAAAAGCGAATAAAATCTTTGAAAAAATCTACTAACCAAATTCTTAGAGTAAGATTTAATGTTCTTATCAAATACAATATATAGCATTGATGGCATAAATAGCAGATACATTTTTCTAAAAAAAGATGTAACGTTTACTATTAATATTTGCACGGGGAAATTAGAAATTTTTATTAATTCTAATGGAATATTAAAGAAAAGTAGAGTTAACATTACGATTAATGCTGGAAAAGAGGCCTGGGCCTTAGTCGTTTTTATTGAACGTGCTCTGTCGGTGGGGCACTGACTGCACAGGTCCATATCAGGATTTGAAGGCGGGTGATTATTTATTGATTCACAAGGAATGCTCACCGGGGTTACTTTATTTTCCTTTTTTATGATGAAAGTGATGTTTATTATTAGCTGATAAATCATTGGGATCAATGGAACAATACTGACAACTTGATCAGCAGTTCTAGTGTCGATTTTTGCGGTAAATTTGTTACAATATTTGTAACTTGGCTGGCCTTCTGGTGTAAGAATGCGTATAAGAGCTGGTGAAAGAGTTATAAAGGATGATACTGAGGCGACCCCGAATATTCTAATACTAGGCCAATCCTTAATTTTTTCATGAAAAAATATATTTAATACGTCTATGCTACTGACAGTATTGCCAAAGAAAAATGCAAAAATAAATGGAATTGCAAAAACCATGGATGAAAACCTGCAATACCACATTGGTATGTTTTTCATGGATAATTTTATACCCATTAAGATTGTTATAAGCAAAGCAATGAATCTTGAGTATTTAGATTGTATTCTTATAGTCTGATCAATAAGACTCAAATTTTCTCGACTGTTCAGATAGCTAATTAATAATTTGTTACATATAAGTGAGAAAGAGAGTAGTGTGCACATTGTAGCTATTAGTATCGATAGACTGTAGTTGACGATATTTGTCTTTATTGAAATATTAGTTGAGTTGTCCATTTTTTGAAAAAAAAATTAAGGGCATAAATAAGAGTGATTTTAAGTATTTACTGAAAAAATTTCAAAAAATTATCTTGTATACTTATGAAAAATTTTACAACTTTGTTTTCTCTATCAACTCCTTGCTTTTTAAATTTTGCTCGGCTGAGGTTCGTAAATTAACATGAAGCTACAATAAATTTTTATTATTACCCACAATCTTTATGCAACCTTTTGGAAGAAAATTTCCTTAATGAATCACTTGCGTCTACATAGCAATTTTCCTTGGCATACAATTTTTTTACTGATATTTTTTTTTTTAACTTCTTCCGAAAATGTCCTTGAGAATTACTTGTGTCTATTAAGATACTTTTCCTGGAATAGAATTTCTTACCGATATGATATTTCCTTAAGAAACACCTTTTTAAATGTCCTCAAGAATCACCTGCGTCTGTTTATCATTTTTTCCTGGAACAAAATTTTTTACCGATATTTTTTTTTTTTAAGAAACACCCTTCTAAAATATTTTCAAGAATTACTTGTGCTTATTTAGTAATTACCCATGGAATACAATCGGTCAACGAAAAATTGTTTTTTTTTAAGAAACACCTTTCTAAAATATCTTCTAGAATCACTTGTGTCTATTTAATGATTACTCATGAAATACAATTTTTTGCTGATAATTTTTTCTAAAGAAATACATTTCTACAATGTCCTTGAGGATCACCTGTGTCTTTTTAGTAATTATTCATAGAATACAGTTTGTCACCGAAGTTTTTTTTCTTTTTTTTTTTAATAAACACCTTTCTAAGGTATTCTCAAGAATTGCTTGCGTCTATTTAATAATTACTCATGAATTACACTTTCTCACCGATATTTTGTTAAGAAACACCTTCTAAAATGTCCTCAAGAATCACTTGTGTCTATTTAGAAATTACTGGTGGAATACAATTTCTCATCGATATATTTTTTCTTTGTAAGAAACACTTTTCTAAAGTATCCCGAAGAATCTCTTGGGTCTATTTAGTAATTATTCGTAGAATACAATGTCTTACCGTTATTTTGTTTTTTAAGAAACACCTTTCTAAAATGTCCTCAAGAATCACTTTTGTCTATTTATTAATTTTTCCTAGAACACAATTTCTTACCGACATTTTGTTTTTTAAGAAACATCTTTTTAAGATATCCTCCAGAATCGCTTTTGTCTTTTTTCACACTTCTATTCAAATAACATATGTTTATAAAATTTTGCGTTGTTGTGCAATTAGTAATATCTAATGATCACACGAATTCATTCTGGGTATTATTCCGTAGTCCAATTAAATAAATCCGAATTATTTTAAAGTCCAAAAAAACTATGAAATTGTCTTTTCTATTTCAGGTTTTTTGAACATGCAAAGAGTTCAGCTAATTTTTCCTCGATAAATCAAAATTTAACGTTTCAGCTCACACTTTTAAGGAAACTTAGCGCCTGTATTCCAGTTTGAAAACTTGTTAAGGTTTATGTCTCCTTTGCGATTGTAGTATCCTGTTTTCCTGCAGGCCTATCGTTATTAATGATTCAACATAAAGCGACAAATGTTCATTGCTCAAAAGTTTAACCTCAGATTTTTGCGTCTACTAATTATATTTCCTCTTTTTCTAAAGTAATAAGAACAATGATATGAAAAGTAATTGAATTGCTTAAGAAGTAAGTTTCACAACCATATATACTTCAGGAATCGTGTTTTTAATGAAAATTGTCTCCATATGCGTTTGTAGTTCTGAAAATAGAAAATATAAAGCTTTGGGAATAAATAACTACTACTACTACTACTAATAACTCACTGCAGCACCAAGCCGCCTGAGGCCAACACAGCTACGCACGCTCCTCCTCCAACCTAATCTATTTAAAGCCTCCCTCTTTACACCCTCCCAGGAAGTTCCCATTTCCTTTAAATCCTTATTTATGACATCCTCCCAACCCAGACAAGGACGACCTGCTTTCCGTGTAGCCCCAGACGGTTGGCCAAAAAGGACAATCTTCGGTAATCTGTCATCCTTCATCCGTAGAACGTGGCCTAGCCATCTCAACCTTTCTTTCATTATAGCCCCAGAAAGCGGGATAAGAATAAGAAAAAAAAGAAAGGTGAGTGAAAATTCCATAAAAAAAAGCTAAAAACATATATTATCAAACAGCTTAAGACGGTGGTTTTGTTTGAAGGTGTTGCTATTTCTCAGAATAAAAAATAAATAAAAAGAAACGTGGGTGAAAATTCTGTAAAAAAAAGTTAAAAATGTATGACATTAAGTAGCTTGTGAAGGTGATTTTATATGAAGGCGTAGCTATCTTTGGGAATTAAAAAAAGAAATACTGGTTAAAATTCCGTAAAAAAGCTAAGAACATATGACATCAAACAGCTTAAGACGGTGGTTTTGTTAGAAGGTGTGGCTATCTTTGGGAACTAAACATAAAAATAGATAGAATCATGAGTGATAATTACATAGATAAAATCTAAAAACGTGTGACATCACACAGCTTAAGAAGGTCATTTTATTTGAAGGTGTAGCTATCTTTAGGAGTTAAAAAACAATTAAAAAAAAGAAACGTTGGTGAAAATTTTGTAAAAAAAATCTGAAAACGTATGACATCAAGCAGCTTGAAAAGTTGCTCTTGTTTGAAGGTATAGTTATTTGTTACAATCAACATGTTTTTGATATCAAATTGTTACGGAAGGAAAGCGGTGTCAAATTTAACTAATCAGTTCTGCTCATTTATTTACTCGGTTTGATTTGGCATTTCGGCGTATTTTATATTTGGCGTATTATATTATCTTCGGCATGGCAGCACTAACGAAAGTGCAATACTACGCTAAAAAATTCATAAATACGAAACCACCAAAAGGAAAATCTTTAAAATTTGCAGATTTTAACTAAGAATAGACCAAAGATAAATTCAGGGGACAAAAAAACTTTTTATTTCTATGTTTTTGGTACTTTAAAATTGAAAACTTCATCGAGAAGGAATAAAATACATTCAAAATAGAAACATCTCCTACTTTTCAATCAAGTCTAATAATTCTTTTCGAAAAAGTCTAAAATATATAGACGAAAAAGTCTACCTATATTTTCATGCAAGGTTTTGAGAATTTATCAGCTTTCGGTGCAAATTTCAGCTTGTTAACACTTGATGACATTTTCATATTATTATTTTTTCAATCTCTTCAATTATTTATTTTATACCAGCTTTTGCCACACTCTCACTTTTGCGATACTAAAGAGTTGGGAATCTCTTATCAACTAATGAAAGACTTCTTCTCAATATTGGTTTGTTATCGTTATTGATTTGGCTTTGCTTTGAAATGAATATTCTTGGCGAAATGATATTAAACTCAAATTAAAGTCTCGTATCCAAAACAAACGAATTTCCAAATATCCAATTTCTCTTTTTTAATATTTTTGCTACAAGCACAAGGAAAATATTTTATAACATTAACTCAAACAAAACTGATTGGTTGATGATATATGTAGCTTCCATAACTGCAACTTTCGTAACTCCAAATAGCCAAAATCATAGAGAGGGGTTGTTGCAAGACTTTTCAAGGGTTGAGCACTGTGTGAAAAGCCGATTTTTGTGTATCAAAATATACAGTTTTTATTAATTTTTAACTTTGATAGTAACAAATAAAAAATGCATGAAATCTTCAGAGACAATAAAATCTTTGGATAGAACTACTACTACTGCTGAAAACCAATCGCAGCATCAAGCCCCCTGAGACCAACAAAGTCATACACGCTCCTCTGACCCAATCTGTTCAGAGCTTCACTCTTCGACTCCCTTCCTTGAAGCTCTTATTTCGTTCCAATTCTCTTTTTAAGCCCATCGCTCTCTATTTTAGAATGTTCTGCTTTTCTTATGACCCCTAATGGACTGCCATCTCAATTCTGAGTACCAGTCATTTGTAAAACGAGACCTAACTGTCGTAATCTTTCTTTCTTTATCGCTCTAGAAAATAGAATCGAAACGCATTTCTCGCACTGCTTGATGTTTGGCATATGGTCATTAAAACGAGTACATCTGGGCACCTCGAGTCCTCTCGAAAGCATCTAGCTTATCTCCCTCAACCTTTCGAAGCAGCCAATGTTCCAAGCCACACTTAAGTCGTTACCGTGGGCTCTAGTTTCATAATTTTAGTTGGAGGACATATATTCTTGTTCTTCCAAACTTCTTTCCATCGCAAAAACCCCCTGCATATTGATTATTCTACTTTTTACATCTTCACGGCATCCGCTATACCCTTAGTAAGAAATCCGTCTCAGGAAAGTATCTATTCCATTCATCTTGTCGTTATCTTGCTCTTGTCAAACGCAAACAGAGCACCCTATGCTTTACCTGTTCTAATTTTTGCTTCTTCCGGCATCCCATTGTCTTTACTATTAATGTTATCTAGAAAGGGAAAACTTTCCAATTTGAAACAAGGGTTCACTTAAACAGGGGTTGAGTTCCGCGAGGACTCAGTTAACGGTCAAGTTCAATGGGGGTTGAGTTCCACGAGGGTTCAGTTTCACGAGGTTCAGTTGCATGAGGGTTGAGTTTCTTAAGGGTTCAGTTCAATGGGGTTGAGTTTTATTAGTGTTCAGTTGAATAGGGTTGAATTGGTGCAGGGGGGTTCAGTTGCACGGGAGTTCATTTGCACGAGGGTTTAGTAGAAAACACTTGTTTTCCACCGCGGAAAACACGCTCGGGAAGGTATCTGCTCCATTCATCTTGTCGTTACCTTGCTCTGGTCAACCTAAAAAAGAACACCTTTTGCCTTGTCTATTCTACTATTTGCTTCTTCCAGCATCCCACCATCTTTACTAATAGTGTTATCTAGAATAAGGAAACTTTCTACCCGGTTGGTCGTCTCGTTTACCTTGCATGACTGGTTCGCCCTCAGTTATTCCTGTTTTAAGCAAGAAATGTTTGTTCTTCATTAAAAATCAAATTAAAAAATACATTTTTGAAATGAAAGAAAAATAAGTATTAAAATCTATGTAGCTGTTCTATGTCCAAACTATCTTCTAACATAGTTGAAATAATAAACTATAATTGTTGGCCAAAGTGCACCCTCAATAGCTATGTTTGCTTCCTTCGAATGAACAGAGAGTGACAATATCAAACAACAGTTGATATATTGTGTGTGTTTTCAAAAATGTCCCTTTATCCGAATGGAGACTTTGTCAATTCTTCTTGTATCGACTGATCTATTTGAAACACTTTAATAATCTTCACCTGAACAATAATTTGGACACTGACTCTTAGTCACAGGACTGTCGTCGGGGAACTCCTCCTTTTTAAGATGTCAATGCAAAATTGGAGTAAATTTTGTCCATTGTGGAAAAATAGTCAACATTTTTCAAATACACCTGGGCGTGAGGGTGTTGCAGTCCACTAAATTATCGTTTAGGGAACCCATCGAAGAATTTTTGATAAGGATTGAAAAAAAAATGGTAGAATCGCTTATCGCTGTTATGACTCAAAGTCATCTAGCATATTTTTGAAAATCTTTCTATCTAGAAATATAATAATCCATAACAAGGACATATTCAAGACGGGAGTACCGGGTTTAAGCCCCCCTCATCCAAAATTTTTGTCTGATTTGCATAAAAGTAAGAAAACTGGCTACATGGGTTCACCCCCTAATGCTCATTATATTTTAGAAAAAAAAATTAATTTTTTTATTCCATCATTCATTATTATTGTTCTATTTTTCGGTGTCCTTATTGTAGTGTAGCTTTTTGTGTGCTGCTGATCGTGTAATTGTACCTCTACTGTTTTTTATTTCATTTTACTTTATTAAAATTTACAGAATATTTTGTTTTACTGCTACTAATTTTATGATATCACATTTTGGATTTGTCAATTCATTATTATTTGAGCTAATTAAGACAAAGACAAACAGAGAGTTTACTTACAAAATTATTATGACTTAAAAGTCACACCATTCTTTTTACTGGGTTCAAGTTTCAAACAAATGAACCAATCAGGTGGAATTCAATATTCTGATTCGAAATACGTAATAATCAAGTTGTAAAAAGAGTCAACTTTTATTTGGCAACAAGCCAATTTCCTACCGTTTTCTGTGGGAGATTATCGGGTTGTTTTTGTGTTAACATATACTGTTAAATATGTATATTTATAAAATTTACAGACTTGCAATTTCAGTTTACCGAATCCATTTTTATAGATAGGAAGTGTTGGAGCTTCAGACCCTCTTTTCCCTGCAAAAATAGAACAAAATCTGAAAACTGAAAAATCATGCAATTTACATTACACAGGCCTAATATCTTCAAGAAGTCAATCAAAACATGAGTGTGTGACTCCGGATGACCTCCTCTTGTCTTCTTTAATACGGGTTAAACCATAACTATTCTCTTCTAAAAAATGCTAGCGTAAAAATGTACTTTTAATTTAATTTTTGACCCCCCCCTAGGACAAAACTGCCCTGGGACATAGATTGGGGACAGGTGGGATTTGCCCCTCTCCTCTCTTCACTAGAATTGGTTCAAAGAACAATATAGGGGCTATCAGGTTTGGATTCCGCACCCCCCCCCTAAAAAAAATGTATTTCTCTTACTCGTATGTTGGTCGTAATGTTGCGGTAGAAAAACTTTTTTGAAAAAAAATGGCTCTTAAATTTGTCTTAAAATAACTAGATTTTCATTTGAAATCATTAAGAGGGACTATTGAGGAACCAAGAATTATTTTTAACTTACTTTCCCTTTCAATTTAGGAAAAACAAAATAAAAATATAAATATATAAATAAGAATAAACATAAAATAATATAATAGGTAATGAAATAGAAAAAATAAAATGGGAGATACAGATAAAAAATGTAGAAATAAATATTTATATCTCCAAAATTAACTGATTATCCATAAATGGAAGATCGCACATAGTGCAAGTTGGAGAGGGGGGTGCACAGAAAACTTTAAAGAACGCATCAAAAATTGGTTTATATGTATTTTTGTCACGTTATTACAAGTCACACAAAAATCTACGGGGGGAGGGGGCTCAAACCCGTAACCCCCACACCTGAATACGGCCTTGAATACCTCTTAGAATTTTTTTCAGTATTTGTTTTTTTAATTGGAAATTTTCTTCCACCTTCCTACTTCATTAGTTTTTTTTTCGGAACGTGCCCCAGCAACACGTGCAAGGTGCTAATTTTAACTGCGTAAAACTTGCGAATATACAACTGGTAATTCCTCTTATATACTCTGGTAATTCCTCGACACGCAATCTTTTTTTACTTTATCTTTCAGCCGCAAGCCTGGTTTCGCATTGTTCTTGTAATCGAAATGCTTTCTTTTAGTAATTTCTCTCTGAGCCGCAAGCCTTACCCCCCCCCCCCTTAAGCAACATGTATGCAAGGTGCTAATTTTTAACTGCATAATGCACTATCTGATCATAAGTGCCTTTTTGTTCATACGTTAACTTAGAAATATTTGTTTGTATATACGACGATAGATCAATCTTACACAAGTAGAAATAGCAGCAGTACGATTAGGTGAAGGCATTCCCAAATACCTTTGTTTGTGTGCCATGGATAAGTACAAATCTTCAATCATAACTAAATTGCAGTTATGAATTTCTGTTGTAAAGTCCAAGGTCATATTATATATATATATATATATATATATATATATATATATATATATATATATATATATATATATATATATATATATATATATATATATATATATATATATATATATATATATATATATATTCTAAGCGTTTTTTTTCTTACTCATTTTTTCCGTTTGTTAATTTTTTGTTTCCGACGGTTCACTTCACAATACGTGCGTGTAAAGACATTAATAAACAAAAGTCAACTGGACTTCTTTCTAGTTTAAAAAAAAAAGATTTTTTTTTCAGTTATATTTACCAGTAAAGAAATTTCTAGTATCTGTTTCTTTTTTTTTACTTTGTACGGTTTTTATTTTGTTTTTGCTTTATATCTTAGTCCAAACTGTGACCTATTATTTTTACTAAAATTTGTTTTCTACCAATATTTTTTGTCATGAAAAAGTAAAGTTATTTAGGCCAAAAAAAATGAAACGTTTTTCCTAGTAGAACGTTTTTTATTTTTCTGATCCATTTTTGTTACCGTCCATTTCTATTTCTGACCGTTTTTAAGGTCTGAGACCGTTCTCTTTACGTCTGAACTTACTATTAGAAGGAAAAAAGCTTTGAAACCACTGTCTGAAACATACGTTTTAAAAATACTATCTTTCGTAAATACATTTTTTGGAATTAGGCCTAACTATGGTGGCGCTATTGTTTCTCTTACGGTTTTCTATTCGATTTAAGAGTAATTCGCTTGGCCAGTAGAATAAATTGATAGAAAACCATAAGGAGACTTTTCGGATGAATAAATAAGAATGACGATTCCTTGCAATGGACTCGTGGAGGCAGAAGGCTGAAGAATCACAACTTAAGTACAAAGTTAGAATATTCATGCAATATTGTCTAAAATATTGAAATAGGGTATGGCTAGTGGCACAGCATATAGGTAGGAAAAAGCAGAAAAATATAGGACAAATTCTTTGACGATAGAATAATCTTTCTTTGCCCCATTTCCCCCAAGCACCAAATTCAAAGTTTTCTGTCCCCCTCCTGATAATTTTCCTGGATTTTAGCTTTTGTTCCCCAGTCTCGAAAACAGAACTGTATATTTACCAAAGTCAGGGCTTTGAAAATAATTGTTTACGAAGAGAAAATATCCCCTTTCAGCTTCAGTTTAACTCTTTATCCATCTGTGCATATAGAATAGTTTAACAAGGCTTTTTCAGTATATATTAAAGTATATTCTCAATTTTTTACTTGTGACTCAGTACCAAAGATTAGGCAGACAAAGAAACTAAAATATACCTGTAAGAAGATTTGTCTGTTGTGGTACAGCAATCTAATGTGGAACAAAAATGTTGCTGGTGTTATTAGTGCAAATATTAGTTTTTTTAGCCTTTTTTCATTTTTGCTTTGTCCTTTTAAGTATTTGTTAACGGGTTTTTAATAATTGGAACCTAAATAATAATACCTAAGGTCAAAGACCTATCCAGGAATTTTTGATTTTTGTTGTTATTTTTATGGCACTTGCTATTTACCAAGTGACATATAGCGATCGCAATTTCTGTCAGTCTGTCGGTCCCAGTTTTGCTAGTTTGGGCACTTCCAGGTAAGCTACGACGATGAAATTTGGCAGGCTTATCAGGGACCAGACCAAATCAAATTAGAAATAGTCGTTTCCCCGATTCGACCATCTGGGGGGAGTGGGGGACGGTTAATTTGGAAAAATTAGAAAAAATGAGGTATTTTTAACTTACGAGCGAATGATCGGATCTTAATAAAATTTTATATTTAGAATGATCTCGTAACTCAGACTTCTAATTATAAATACTGACCGGATCCAGGGTCATTGGGGGGAATTGGGGGGAACCGGACCGGAAATATCGAAAAACACTTAGAGTGGAGAGATCGGGATGAAACTTGGTAGGAAGAATACGCTTAAGTCTTAGATACGTGATTGACACTCGTATCTGCTCTCTTTGGGGGAGTTGAGGGGGGGGGCCTAATTCGGTAATTCAGAAAAATTTAAAGAAATGAGGTATTTTAATTTACAAACGGATTGGATCTGAATGAAATTTGATAATTAGAAGGAGCTTGTGTCTCAGAGCCCTTATTTTAAATCCTGACGGACTCCAGTGACATTGGGGAGAGTTGTAGGAGGGAACCGAAAATCTTGGAAAACGCTTAGAGTGGAAAGATCATGACGATATTTGGTGGGAAGAATAAACACAAGTCTTAGATACGTGAGTAACATAATTAGACCATATTGGCTCTCTTTGGAGGATCTGGGGAAGGGGGTTAGCTCGGAAAAATTAGACAAAATAATGTATTTTTAACTTACGACTGGGTGATCAGATCTTAGAGAAATTTGATATTTAGAAGGACCTCGTGTGTTCGAGCTGATATTTTAAATCCCGACCGGATCTGATTACATCGGGGGGAGTTAGAGGGGGAAACCGGAAATCTTGGAAAACGTTTAGAGTGTAGAGATCGAGATGAAACTTGGTGGGAAGAATCAACACCTGTCCTAGATTTGTTATTGACATAACTGGACCGGATCTGCTCTCTTTGGGAGAGTTGGGGGGATTTTCTAGTTTGGGCACTTACAGATAAGCGAGGACGATGAAAGTTGGCAGGCGTATCAGGGACCAGACTAGATTAAATTAGAAATAGTACCTTCCCCGATTCGACCATTTGGTGGGGGAGCGAGCGAACAAGATAGTTGAGAAGAATTTTATTTGTCGATAAAACAAAGGATTGTTCTTCTCAAGTTTGGCCTGTGGTCTAGTTGTATGATTTTTGCTTAAGGTGCGAGAGGTCTCAGGCTCGAAGCCAGGACCACCCCAATTTTTACATGAAGTAGATCTGAAACTAGGTACGTGATAAATATAGCGACCACTGAAAGTTGGTTGGCAGATCAGGGACCTGACCAGATTAAATTAGAAATAGTCACTTCCCCGAGTTGACCCTCTGCGGTGGGGGGGTGGAAGGATGGTTAATTCGGAAAAATTAGAAAAAATGAGGTATTTGGAACTTACGAACGGGTTATCGGACCCGTTTAAATCAGAGCTCTTTCTTTAAATCCCGACCAGATCTGATGACATTGTGGGGAGTTGGAGGGAAAAACTGGAAATCTTGGGAAATGATTATAGTGGAGAGATCCTAATGAAACTTGGTGGGAAGAAGCTCTTGGCTCTTGGCTCTACTGACCCCGTCAAAAGTGCCATATGAGCTCTTGGCTCTTGTTTTAAGGGGGGATATTTTTTCAGGGTGTTACAAGAAACTTTACAAGACGCTTGAAAAAAGTGTATTCATTTTTTTTTACCTTTACAAATCTTACGAATATTTTGGTAGGGATGGCTCATATCTGGTACCACTCTACCCTGAATCCGGCCTTGCCTGAACTTTACTAGCCAAAGCATTAAGCAAGAGAATAAGCATATATGCTCTAGGTCTAGTTAAGAAACCTGCAAGTGATTAATATGTAGAAATTAATTATTTTTTTTTTCAGTTAATGGGCCACTGGACCCTTTGAGACTTTTTTGTTTTGTGATATTTTCTGTATTTACTGAATAAAAGAACTTGATTTAATAAAAAGCTGCTCCCCTAGAACGGTTCATATCATTATATCTTATTTTATTTAAAACAGAAGAAAGCCATAGGCGTGTCGGAATAATATAAAATGTAAGTTATATTTTTCCTGGAAGTCGCGTACATTTTCTGTTTTCAGAATTGGCTACTCTCCAAATAAACATATCCCCACATGTCTATATCGAAACCATCGAAACGGTAACAATGTTCATCACTTTGATCTGGACTAATGAGTAAAATAAATGGCTTGTCAATTAAAACTAAAATTAGCAAAGCATGAAGACTCAAATCTCGGTATTAAACTGGAACCATTTCCCATGAAATCTATTTTTTCAATTTATTAGAATGGACAAAGGAAAGTAATTGCGTCTCTAGAAATCTACTAAGCTGCCTAATAATTTATAAACACTCAAAGTAGCAAGAAAAGGAGCACACGTGTCAAAGGGAAAGGGGCATTTCCCCCTAGTTTTTGAAAAATTCTGTTTTTTATATTTTTATTGAAAAATACCATTTTTCATTATTATAAAAAAACATACAATTTAGTGAATCAAATATATTTGAAATCCCTTTGATGTATTTATAGATATGAAATTTTTTTTCTTAGAGTTTCAATTACTATTGTGCTGGATCGCTCCTTACTTACAGTTCGTTACCACGAACTGTTTGGTTAATATTTTGCCATGAACTCTGGTGAATGAGCTTCAGAACTTTTCACAACAACTCGAATTTCTCTCATAAATTATCTCTGTAGCGAGACCAAATTCCTTTCCTCCATAATGTAAATCGGATAAAAGTCTTTTTTCATTCCTGTCGAAGCACCAAGGTTTCAAAATTATTCTTGGCCACTTCTGGCCAATTTGTGAAATTTACTTCTGGTAAATTTCACATTCTGGCAGAAACTCAGTAGAGAAATTGCCGGAGGGCTGAGGATTTAGGAATTGAAATAAAATCAGGATCTTTGATTATGACACTGGTTGTGAAAATGAACCATTTCGTTCGCTGTCAAACCATTGCTTTTGTTGATTTTTAATAATTCAAGGCTATTAAATGCCAATCATTCAATTCAAGGTCAATTCATTTAATTCAACAATTCAAGTTATTTAAATGCAAAGTTGTTTTAATTGACAAATTAAACTGAGTTTAAAGTTTGATTGTAATTCCACTCCGAAGAAGGAACGCCAGCGTAGCTGAGAGTTCAACTGAAATCAACTGAGAGTTCAAGCAATGAATGCTTGCCTTCGCCTCGTTTGACCAAAAGCAACATCAGTAATTTAAGGTACTCTAGTTTGCAGTGGTTAAGCTCATGATGAATCGCTGAGAGCTCAAAGGGAAGGGGGAAAGGGAGGGTAGATGAACTCTCAGCTACGCTGACGCTCCTTCTTTGGAGTAGGATTACAATCAAACTTCAAACTTGGTAAGTTTTCGTTTAATTTATCAATTCTACTCAGAATTTAGTGCCTTAGCTACGCTTCGAGTTAAACAGAGATTTTAAAGTTCAACGTGAGCTAAACCAGCACTAATAATCAATAACAGCTCTGTTCATAAAGAGAAGCTTCTGTACAAAATTTCATTTATAGCAAGATATTTCAAATATAAAAAATGAGTATTTTCAAAAAATAGATAACTGTTGTTTATCGTAGAACCTTGCAAACGTTTTCACATTTGTCCTACCTACATATCATACAATTCGATCCACAAGGCCCTTAAATATATGGCCGAAATATTCAAATAGGTCTCTTCTGTATTATTCTTGTATTATGGAAAAGATTATTTATATACATAAGGACAATGAACAAACAAGAAAAAAATCTCACAAATTGAAGTAGGTTCTTTAAAATCCTAAACTGCTGTAATTAAGCAGGGTCCGAAATACGAAGAGTTCATGTTCAGCATTTTCGTGGTCTTTTTTACTCTTCTATTACGCTTAAGGAAATTATGGTGAAACCCTATTGAAGGTTGAAGCATAAGAATAGAATTAAAATCGAACGAAGCAATAGGCGTAGGACCTGAAGTGCCTAGAAATGGTCAGGATTAAATTATCATTTAATTGAATTAAGAAATTTTTAACTGTAAATAGTAATTCTATACGTCAACTGTAATAATTCAAGAAACTCCACTTTTTTATGGTGATTTACTGTCCACTCTCTTAATTTTGTCATGCTTGATTGATTATTTAAGTCGGTATCTCAAATTTTGTCATATCTCTTTTTGCAACTTACAGAAATAACTAGCAATGGAAGTTTTCAACATAAGAATTGGTTTACTTTTCCTTACTCCCTTCATAATTAGCTGGCTGCTAATAACATTCAAGTAATGCCAAACTTGTTTTTCAGTTTTTGCTCTCTTATGAAATTTAGGCTATGAAACCCAATACCTTTGAGTCTCCGCAACTGACGTGTGATTACTGCAGTTGATCATTGCATCTGACCAAAACAAACTATAATCCTTTTTACTTTCGCTCCCCTCAAAAAACTTTTAAACTTTAAATCTTAAATAGTCATTAACCACTTGTAGAAACCATGCATGAAGAAAAATCTTGATATTACTCATATTACACCACCATGAATAAGGAAAACCACACCCCCCCTCCCAAAAAGAAAATAAAGACAGAACTACTTTGGCTCAGTAGCTACTTAGCTAATAACAACAATTTTAGCTATTTCATAATTATTTCGTCTTGAAGGCGATTTAACCAACAAAGAATATGTTTTAGATTGTCATTATATCAAAGCCATTTCCATACAATTGAAGAAGTTACTGGATGATATAATTGAAAAAATGAATACGTTGTTGTTCATTTTATTAATTAAAACTACTACCTAGTTCATATTAACAGTCTTTTGAAGCAGTTTTTCAATCAAGTTCTTGAATTTTTTTTTAATCTTGAAATCAATTTTTAGCTTCTCTTATAGTTTGTATTAGAGTACCAAGATCAATAAAAATGAAATCTGGTTGTTTGAACTAGCAAGTGGAAAATTGTTAAACCAAATATGCCTTAAAAATTAGGAAAATCAGAAATTAAAATTTTGAGAAATAAGACCTCCATATGGATAGTATAGTTTATAGTTTAGATAGTATGGTTTTCCATGGCAGTGGGCACAAAAAAAAAACATTGATGAAAAATCAGCTAAAAGTAGTTTAAAATATATGGCACGAAAGAGCTTAAAAAAGCGTAGCTTTCCCTTGAAGGTGTAGTTATTTCTTGGAACCAAAAGTTGACTAGTTTTGAATTTTCCCAGACGAAAAGCGCCTTCAGATTTAACTAATTAATTTTACCAATTTATTTTCACGGTCCAACGTGGAAACTCTAGCAGAAATATGGTACTGTTCTAAAATCTTCAAAATTTTAAAAAATAGATTTTTTTTTAAAAATTGTGGTTTTTAGGCAAGAATAGAAGATGGGTTCAAGGGGCAGAAAATGTTTTCACTTTGATGTCCTCGGTGCTTTGATTGATTTTTAAGGAAAGACCCACAAAATTAAATGTGAAACTATAGCACTCTGTTTATTTCATTTGTCTATTTATTTGTTTTGCCTAAAAAAACAGAAGGTAAATTGTAATTCTTGTGAAATCATTTCCTAAGTATTAAAAAATTTCTTTTAATCAATTTCATATGATTATCAGATATTTACTTACGCGATTCAAATGGCTGCAATTATGACCAGAAAATTCCTCTCATTTGTATAAAAATTTTTAGAAGATCAGAATTTACATACAAAAAAAAAATTCCAATCTGAATTGCATAGCCTGTTTTCTAACCTGACCGCTATGAATTTTTGTCTTCGGGGTCTATGCGTAGACTATCTTTTTTCTTTCGAGGGAAAGTTGTTTGTTCAGTTTGACCTTTAAAAGAGCAGATGCATCCTTCACTATCTACTATGACCTCGAAATTTATTTTTGACTTTTTGGAATTTTTAACTTTTTGGAATTTACTGTTTTGCATCGGAAATGATTATTTCACCGGTAGAAAGCAATTTTTTTTTCAAAAAGCACATGCGTCATCTAAATATCACCGAAGAATTTTTCCACTCGGGAAAACCTTCAACCGATCTTCGTAAAATCCTGAACGAGTTTCGACATATACTTTGAATATTCTCGGTCAGAGTCTTAAGGAAATCAATAGAAAGCAAGTCAATGTTTCACAATCTGTAATATACAATAGAAAATAGCTTAAAGGTATCTTCTCAAATCGTTTCCCTGTGTTGAAGGAAATTAATGGGTTGTCTTTGTGCCTTCTTTATGAGACTGTGACTGCTTCACGGTATGTTTATTCAACCTAAGCTGATGGTTTTGCAATTTTGATTCCATAAAAGAAAGAAGAAGAAAATATTGAATAAAAGTGAAGTAAAAACTTTAGATTTAAAAATTTTACATTACACAGCGCAAATATAGATGGCAGCAATGTTTTAGTATTTCTGTTTTTCATTTCTTATGCATCAATCCAGGTCTTAACGTAAAGCTAGGTCGTTTGGTGTATCTATAGCCACCGGGAGTTTATACGGGCCCCTGGACGAAAAACTTTTGTGAGCCCCTGCTAAATAATGCTGCATTTACTCTGCAGAAAGAATGAAAAAATGAAAAAAACGTAATGGAGGAAAAAGTGGAGGATAATCAGTGAATAATGAGAATATAAGACCAATATATCGGCCTAGGTATTGGAACTTGATCTCAAGAACTCAGAACATCCTTGGGCCCTAGCAATGCTAAAAGCTTGAAATTTCTTAAGTATGTGACCCTAGCCGTTTACTTGTGAATCTAGAACAATGGCGCATGATTGGTTTGTTATAAGATTATGTTAAATATCAATACAATGGATGATATATATATTAGAATGATACCGTTGATATTATTGATACATATGTACTATAACAATATATTTGATAAATGATAATAACCATCAATTTTTCTCTGAGGAAGTAAAAGAGAAGCACCATATAAAAACTACTTTTCTAAACATTGAAATAATTAAGTATGTTTTCAAGAATACGGCCTGAATTCAAAGTCAGTTAAGTTAACTTTTTTCGTTTACAAAAAAACTTGGAATAAACGTGAAAATTTTTGTGTTGTGAGACTTAATTTTGTGCAGATTCCAATACCTACAAAATTACTCAAGTTTTTCAAAGAAACATTTGTAGAGTAGAATATAAGCAATTTTTTTTGCGCCTTGCAACTCGCTCATTCACAGAGACATCTAAATTTAAATAACGATATTAACAATTTATTACCAAGCTATAACAAAACTAGAGATAATGCCAGCACCTACACTTCAACCATGAATACAAAATACTAAGTAGATAAAAATACAAAGATATGGCACTCCTTCCAGTAAAACATGATTTCAAGACCAATATCTCCTGCAAAGCATAAAATGTGCATTAGCATAAAACGTATAAAAGCATAAAAAGTATAGGCATATAAAACTGATAGCTCTACGCGTACTATGTATTGTTTGTAAATTCGTAGCAATATGGCCAAAATGCGGTCGTACATGAAAAGCAATTAAGTATTCAATATACTAAGTTATTCTCTTCCTTTTTTTTGGCTCATTTGATCTTTATAACCATGAGAGGCTTATAAAAGTGGAAACTGCCGCTAGTGTCAAAAGAACATAACATGTGCCATCTAGCATTTGAGGAATTTGTGTGACCCAAAACTAAAGCATTTGTCTTTTTATGTACTTCAAATTGCAGCGGGAACGTAAAAAAGCAAAATTTGGTTTCCAGTTGGTCTATCCGTTTAATGTCGACTAGTGTATTTAACTTGTCAAGATTTTCCCAAGCTAACCTAGGCCTACTTTGTAAGATTTGATTTTGACTTTAAATAATTCTTTATGGTAAAAAATATTGGGCACTTATCTCTTAGAGCTAATTCCGTTTAATTGACATTTCAGATAAATCATTGTAGGTCAATCATATAAATGTCCAATTTTCTTTGGAATTTTCTGCTTTTTGACAAAAATCGCCTGATGTTACATTGTATGTTTTGCTCCACTTTTACCACATACTACTCTGTGGCGCTAGTACTTTGGAGCCCTATCTTTCATGTTAAAGTTCCGAAGATATGATATTTAAAATTTGCTCATTCTCTTTGGCTATGACCTCAAGAGGGTTTGTTTTTGTTGAACGGGGTTGTTTTTGCTCTTTTTTGAAATTTAATTTTTTGCAGTTACCCCCATATCGCCCTAAACTCATAGTTCTTAAGTTTATTTTCTCATTCCTGCAAAATAGGGTCTCCGTTCATGATCATCCTGACGGTATTTAAAACTTTTAAGGTTTATAAACAGATTTTGGGTGTATAAATAATTTTCTTGCCTTCAAAAAGATAGCTTTTTTATTGTTTCTTCCTCCCTATACAGGCGGAATTTATTTATCAATACTTTTTTAATATATTTTAGGTATTTTAACAATCTTCTAGCCCTGAAAAAGATAAAATATTATTTTATTGAAATTTTATCTTTCAATTTAAAGGAAAAGAAAACTTATTTTATGCTACAGTAAAAAAAAAAAATTAAATACACAAAAAAAAACTATTTGGAGCTGTCAGCATTTCTTTGTTACGATATCCCTGCGAAAATAACAACTTAAATTTTTTTATATTTACGGTGACGAGTTAGTTAAGAGCGAAGTCATCGTTGAATAACAAAACGAAGAACTCCTAACAAAAAGTCCATAGTAAAAAGGGGAATCCTTGTTCCATAATAAATTGCTGTTGCACAGTTAGATGAATTTAATATTATTCTAGAAGAAAAATTCTAAAGACAATGGAGAGGTCAGAGAACAATTCTGTAGACAGTTTACCCTCAAAACAAATCTGTTACCGTACGAACAATACCTTAAATTGGCATTTTATTCCCCTGGGTATCAATTACTCAAAAGTAGCCTTAGCACGAAGCTTGTCTAATCTGAGAGATTGCTAACCCTCCCCCCCAACTACCCTCTTAATAGCATTCACATTTTTATGTATAAAATATTGCTGACCAGAAGATACTGCTGATCCTTGCAACTGAGGAGGAAGTTACAAAAACAAAAGAGTCAATGACGAGCACAATTTCAAGATTAATTAAGGATAAGATTGATAAGGACCAACTACTCAAAAATTCTGTTGAGAATTGTGAGGGAAATATATTCGTCAGTGTTTCTTGAATTCAGTCCCAAGCTTGAACAGTTATTGACATCTTTAAAGAATCTTAAAGGCTTAATTGAAAATTTAGAGAACCGAGTAGCAAAGCTTGAGGTGAAAAATGATGGAGCAAGAAAATGCTTGGAACTCTTATTTTTCACCGTATTGAGCAACAGCCGGGTGCCGATCTAAAGCCGACCATTCTAAATATAGCATCACAAAAGATGGGACTTTTAAGTGCCTTTGAACGTGATTTTTCATTAGTTTATAGGGTAAGACTGATTTTTTCGGGTTTGGAAAATGATAAAGTCGTCCCAGCTTTTTTTAAGATTTTCTTCTTTTGAGATGGCCCGCAGTGTTTGCAAGCAAATAAAAATTGGCTGGTTTTGAATTTTCGTATCTGAAGTTTTAACAAAAAGCCGTCAAGATATTCTGAGTGCGGCGAGAGCCACGTTTGGTGTTAAAATTGTATGTTCAGATTGTGGTCAGGTGCTCGCGAAGCTTCCAGATGAGCGGGTTGCACGTCAAATTAACTCCCTTTCAGATTGTGTTTAAATGTTGTTTTTGGGTATTCTTTTTCCGTTTATATTTTTTCATCTATACTTCTTTTTTTGTATCTTTTTTGTGATTATTTTAATTTGTTTTCATTAAAGAGGTTTATTTTGCCTTATTTCGATTTTATCGGTTTTTTTTCTGTTTATAAATAATTTCTTATTTGAACGCGGAGGAACTATGTTTTATGGCTATTTTCTACTCTTCAGATTGTCAAGTCACTGTCCGTAATTAATTGTAAGGGTTCAGGCTATTCCACTGATTCATTAAACCGATTGTCTACTCTAGAAAGAAATCAGCTTGATGTTGAAGGTTTATTAACTAAAACAATTGTGAGTAATGATAATGTGATTGATTTAACTTGTTTTTCTAATTTAAACAGTAATTATGTAACAGATTTTCGGTGTGCTAAAGGGATTGGGGGCTCTCGGGGTTTCAGTTAAATACTCAAGGGCTAATCTCTTCTTTCGACCAACTTAAAATTCTGATGGATGATTTGAAGCCACATGTTATTGGTCTGTGTGAGACTTTTTTGGATAGTTGTAATGATTTGCTTTTTGATTTGTCTGGTTATTTTACTGAGCGACTGAACAGGGTTCAGATATTTAAAGGAGGTCTTGCTCTTTATGTGTCTTACAAATTTCCATATTCCGTTCGTAGAGATCTTTCTGGGAATGCAGAAGGAGTTTTCAAATCTTTGATTTTTGAAACTTCAATCTCAGGTAAAAAGTTAGTTATTGGTGAGATTTATCGTGCTCCAAGCGGTTCTATTCCACATTTCTTAAATATTCTTGATGAAACAATGGAGTTGGTCCAAAGCCAGCCATGTGATAGGGTCGACATGGGTGATTTTAACTTAAATCTTTTGAATGATTCTTTTGTGTCTACAGACTTTCTCGCAATAATGCTTTCATATGGTATGCTGCCAACGACGCTTATACCTACTAGAGTAACTGAGACAAAAGCCACTCTAACTCATAATATATTTTCTTCTTTACCAATTCTTAGCAGCTGTGTCTTGGTAAGCGATATTTCAGATCACTTTCCTATTTTTTCAAAGTTAGCCCTTCCTGAGACTGCGTCTAGCAAAACTGCATTGCAAACATGTTTTACTTATCGCTTCTCCGAAAAGAACCTGCAAATTTTAAAAAATACGTTTGTATCAACAAGTGTGGGATGAGTTTGAATGTATACCAGATTTTGATATGCGTTTTGATTTGTTTTATGATTCAGTGAAGTATTCAATACTTCAAACCTGTAACCCCTTATCTTTGCGCTGTCGGCCAAAAAAAATGGAGCCTTTAAACCCTTGAATGACTCCCGGTTTAATCAAGAGCTGGAGAAGAAAGAATTATCTTTGGAAAAAGTGGAAAGCTTCTTCTCTATTTCATCACCTGGAATATAAGAGTTACAGGAAAGGATTTTAGATCACTTGTTCG
The DNA here is from genome assembly GCF_032884065.1 of Artemia franciscana. NCBI lineage: Eukaryota > Metazoa > Arthropoda > Branchiopoda > Anostraca > Artemiidae > Artemia > Artemia franciscana. Next base: position 30,802,085 of record NC_088866.1, read on the forward strand.
CCGTGCTAAGTCTGAGTTTTATTTTAGGAAGTTTTCTGATTGCGAAAAAGATATTAGGAAAATCTGAAAACTTATTAATTCAGTTCTCAAACATGGCCCTCCCAAATCAGATTTTCCAGATAGTTTTTTAATCAATGGCCATCTGGTATCCGGTAGAAATGTTGTTGAAAGTCAACTGGCGTCTTATTTCTCAGCTGTTGAGAAAACCGCAGTATCCACCATTTTTCCAGCATCTTCTGATCCAGATTACAAGTCCTATTTAGGCCCATCTTGTGTTAAAATCAACGGGGATTGAGCCCGTAAGCGAGCCCGGAATTTGCAGGATTGTCTCTTCCCTAAAAGGTACTTCGTCGTTAGGCTCAGATGATATTCCTACTAAGGTTGACAAAAGATCAAACAGATAGACTTGAGACGATACAAAAAAGAGCTGTAAAAATTGTACTTGGACAAAACTACTCAACATACGAGGATGCACTGAAACAACTCAATTTGGACTCACTTGATAGTCGTAGACATGGCTTAACATATAGATTTGAACTAAATTGTTTGAACTCATTCTCGTCTACTACCCAACCTTGAGAGCCCCCCAACTGAAGGACCGGTTACTAGACTCCGACAAATAAAAAAGAATTGTCCACAGTTACTGACTTGCTCAGCATATAGTACTGAGAGATAACGCAAATCATTTGTCCCATATTTAACCCGTCATTTTAATAATATTGGCATGACTAATATTTAATGTTTGATTAAATTGTGTTTGGTTAATATAATGTTGATTAAATTTTCCTGTGAGTGTTTTTGAAGGTATAAATTATTTTGTCATGACATGCTAATGCTAGCTCCGACTATTGTAGTGAATAAATATATTTTATTCTAGTCTATAAGGTTATCAAGTTCATTTTACCAGTAATTGTCTCACCCTGAACGGAGTTTGTTTAAGCTTCTTTTGATCTTGGCATTTTCCCGTCATCACTTAAAAGGGCAAGAGTAATAGTCCTATTTGAAGGTGGCTCAAGAAGTAATCCTTCAAACTATAGATCAACCTCTCTTCTGTCAGTGTTCAGCATGATTTTTGAAAAGGCCATGTTTTCTAGACTCAAAAGCTTCCTAGATACAAAGAAGTTTCTTCATAATTTTCAATTTTGGTTTAGTACTAGTTACTCGACTAAGCATACATGTGCTTCGCTCCTTACTTTCCTTAAATTCTGGTTTAATCCCAGCTACTCTTATTTTGGACGTAAAGAACGCGTTTGACACCATAACACATAATATTCTTCAAGTAAAACCTGGTCATATTGGACTACGAGAAATCGTTCGTACACCAAAGATTTTTATTGGCAAGAACTCTATAAACGCCTTTAAGGTTGAAAATGGAGTCTTCCAAGGGTCTATTCTCGGCTCAATGCTTTTTTTTATTTATATCTATGATCTTTTTATGGAATAAAGATGTGTGTTCGAAAGTCTTGTTGCAGTTTGTGTCATCCCCCTCGAGTTGGTGAACCTAGGTTCCAGTCACAGTCTAACTCCGATGACAGCCTAGTTGCCTTCACTGATGAGAGTACGTTAGCTACGGTCGGATTTGATCAAGTTTCATTGAAGAAAAATCTTCGTGCTCTATTTGAGAGAGCTCTTTCAAGGTTAAATTTGGCTAAACTATTTGGCTCTTAACGTTTCCAAGTCTAAGTTTTTATTTTATTCTAGAATTTCTTCAGCCTTTCCGAGTATTCCTATGATGCATACGTCACGTGGTACTCCCCTTAAATCTGGAAGTGGCTGTGTCCGATTCCTTGGAATCCTTTCTTTACGAGAATCTGTCCTAAAATTCCACATTAATGTACGTCTTCTTTTCTTTAACTTGATTCAATCATAAATTTCCTATTGTTCTACCATTTGGATGTTGACTTTTCAGTCAAATTTGTAGAGTTTACTGTCTCTTCATGAGAAAGCCAGACTAGTTGTAAAGCTTGAAAACCATCTGCTGTTAAACCCCTCTTAAATTTCCGTTTCAGTTTATGTCCTTGCATGTGCTTCGTTTGCTTTTGCACGGTTACATGGGACCCTTTCAATTATATTTCAGTCTCCTATTTTTTTTCATCTGAAAGCTCAGATACATTCTGAGTTCGTATATTCTATTGTTCGCTGAGTTTCTTATCCGTACATGTTCCCTTAATTTACAGACCAAGGAGCCTTTGGGGGAATTAGCAGAGTGTATTATTGTATGTGTATTGATAATGAGTAAATCTTATCTTATTACCGTATCTTATCGTATTATTGTATGTGTATTAATAATGAGTAAATCTTATCTTATCTTATTAGGGCTTCTTATAACTTAAGATTGATTTTCCTTTTCTATGCAATAGAAAGCAAAGCTACCTTACAAGTTTCCCTAGAGGCCAATTAGATCTAACTAGCACTAATTTAAGCCAATCAACATTTGTATGGAATTTTTCAGCCAATCAAAAAATTCTACGAAAAATGTGAATAGCTTAAACTAGCACTAGTTAAATTTTGGTATTAGCCTACTCAGTCAATAGACCTTAGGGTACCCGTCTTAGTAGTTATTAGCCTAATTTAGATGCCCTTCGTATTTCCTGGGTTTGGAATGAACCAACTAGATTCTGAGGGAACCCGTTCAGAAACAAGAAGCCTAATTTTACTTTGAACTTACATAGATCTCTCTTATAAAAATGCATTATTGTTCCTCAATAACGACCAATTTTTATAAGATGAGCTTTTAAACATCCTTTTTGGGCCTGCCTTTTAGTAGCCTTCTTGCCTTGGCAGAAAAAAGAAAAGAAAAACGAGACGCATTACTCCTACCCATGCAAAAAAAAAAAAAAACTATTTTCCTTCTTTTCCGAAATTGGGACTCAAAAATATTCAGGGTTATCGACCATGGTGGTTACACTGATGACTTTTTCATTCCGATATGCCACCATTTTCGAAGAGTTGCAAGCGTAATATACTTAGTATTGAGGCAAACCTACATAATCGTTGTGATTTTTTAATCATTTTTAAACGAAAACCTTTACGGGCTATAGTTAACTTTTTACTAGGTTGTAGCTACTGCTGCAACCACGAAATTAACTTATTAGCAAAACAAATCAGATATGATTAAAAAAAAGTGCTTGCGCTATTTATCGAATTTTGTGAAGTTTCGTCAAAATTCCCCCATACCCCCCCCCTACCTGACAAAGTTCTCTCCAAATTTCTTGGAAAATCAACGAAATACGATTTAATTTCCGAGTTACTGTTCGTGTGTTTACAAACGCTAATTTTCGGAGAGATTTCAGAGAAAACAAATTTCTTTTGGGAAAATTTTCATGTTAGTGGAAACACTGTCATCTAAATCAATCTTTTTATGTATTTTTACGACCACTCCTTCTACAGGAAGTAGCCAGAGGAAAAAAGGTAACATGCAGAGGCCTCGTCGTTCTTTACTAAATGTGCCTAAGTTGGTACACTTTGATTAATAATTGACACCGACGAAATTGACGAAAACTTTAAAAAAAGAGAAAAACTTATTTCCAGTCGACTCTCGATAAATAAAACCTCGAAATGCTTGATGCTTCACATTATTTTTAATCCCCTTGAAAAAATGAAGAAACAACCATGCATTGCTCGAAATAATTTTGCGGTTAATTTTACCTCTGTAAGTCGAAGTGATCCAAAAATTAATTCTATAGCTCCAAATTAAGTAGATAAGTCGCCATTAAATATTCAATACACTTCCATAAGTCAAAATTTGCCCCTGTATTTCGAAGTTTTTCCAACGGAACTCTGCTAGTCAAAACCCCGGTATGCAGATTGCAACGTGTAAACTTTGTGTTTCCTAGCAAACTAAATTTATTATTGACATTTGAAAGTAAAGTTTTAATATGTCAAGTCTATAATACACTAATAAAGTTGTTCTTAACTTTGTAGTGGCTGTAGGGAGTAAATTTGGTGAATTTATATCTTTGTAACTCAAATTTTAGGCAGAAGGACCTCTATAGCTTGAGCTATGCAGAAGTCGAACTTTACGTAACTCGAAGAAAAATCATGGTCTCGTGGATTTCGAGTTAGTGAGAGTCGAATGTCGTTTATAGTTTTGTTTGCTTTGAGATAATTGAGAATACTTACTGAAAATTAAAAAAGCCCTTGGACAACTCCTGTGTCAAGGTCTAGTTCAATATCGTAGAAGCAGGGTCTTGTTGGCAGACCAGGCATCAAGGAAATCTACAAATTAATACTTAGAAAATCAAAAGTGTGAGTGACAGAAGAGAAAAAGAGATAAACAGAAATTAGAGAGAGAAAGAGGGAGATAGAGAAAGAGAGAGAGAAAGAGAGAGAGAGAGAGAGAGAGAGAGAGAGAAAGAGAGAGAGAGATGATATAGGAGCAAAAATAACGTGATATAATGCTAAATAATAACTAGGTAAATGAGACATCAAGAAAATCTCAACATTAATATTTAAAATCAAGAGTAAAACAGAAAGGAGAGAGAAACAGAAGAGGGAAAGAAAAAGGGGGGAGAGACTCGTACATATAACATGACTGCTAGAAAACCAAAAAGGTTATACATGCAATGCAGGTACGCCGATTGGAGGGAAAGCAGGGGAGGAGGTAGTTATTATTCCTACATTTGAAGAAACGCCATTTTTTCATAAAAAAAAAAAAAAACGAAACTGCTCCTCCCCTAGCTTTCAAAAAACGATTTCTGGTATCTTCATATAAATAATCGGAGAAAACACTTACCCACCCCTTGCATTTCCGTGAATTCAGTCCCCTGGTATAATTAGTTACTTATAATTAAGGACCAAGGGCTAGATTTCACGGTCTTCAAAACGTCTAGAAAATATAATGACGGATTCTGTCTAAATTTCCAAGATTCAGACGAGGTTAATTCCTAAAAAAAGGTATATAACATCCATTGATGGAGGATGGGTGCAAAAACGTCAGTGCCAAAAGGAGCTTCTGTGGTCCATTACAAGCAAAGCTTCTTGGGCCTAGTAACCGATTTACTTTGTAATAGTTTTTCTTTTAGTATTAATAAATTAATTGATTGATTGATTGAAACTTCCACGGTAAAGCCAATCTGTGCCCCATTCATATTTAGGATCGTGCGACAGCGTTAGAGCAGTTTTAGCCACGTATACAAGAAGATCTGAAAACACTTGCCAAAAGAAAAACTGGAAGTCCAAGTATTATTTGATTTCTGGACGCCATCTGCGTCTATCTCTTTAGCAACTATTTCAAATTTCATAAAATGGTAAAGATAAGTAAAGATGCGTCCTGTGGTGGCGCAGTGGATTTGACCTTAGCTTGGTAATACGGGACCCAGAGATCGAATCACGCGGAAGGAATGCACTGCAGGGCCGACGCAGGGACCTTAGTAGTCAAGAAGCGTCATTAATTCTTAAATAATAAATAAATAATAAGTAAAGATGATCGGCCGAGTCACGACGTAGGCAATAATGCTCCTAAACCAATGAATTAAATAAAGAAATTTATCACCAAATCGTGGCTTGTGCCTTTTTTTTCTGCAGGAATGCACTGCAGGGCCGACGCAGGGACCTTAGTAGTCAAGAAGCGTCGTTAATTCTTAAATAATAATAATAAGTAAAGATGATTACAGGTTCTGATTCTATAAGAATCAGACAAGGTTAATTTCTCTAAAAATAAAATATAGTTACATCTCCAGTAATGGGCGTTATAAAGCCAGCACCAACAGAAGCTTTAACTTCTCGTACTGGCACTGTAAAGCCAGTCGGCGCTCCCTTCAAGCTTGGATCGTGTGACAGCGATAGAGCAGTTTTTGCCATGCAGATAGGTAAATTTGAAAACCCTTGATTTTTGTAACGGTCAATGGATGCTTGGGCTTTATCTGATATTCGAATACCATCTGCACCATATATCTCTTTGGCAATTATTTCAATTTTCTTCTCAATAGTTTCTTCCAGGTCGTATAAGAACCTGAAAAGTTAAGCAGAACTATATATATATATATATATATATATATACATATATATATATATATATATATATATATATATATATATATATATATATATATATATATATATATATATATATATATATATATATATATATATATATATATATATATATATATATATTATATATATATATATATATTATATATATATATATATATATATATATATATATATATATATATATATATATATGTATATATATATATATATATATATATATATATATATATATATATATATATATATATATATATATATATATATATATATATATATATATATATATATATATATATATATATATATATATATATATATATATATATATAGAGAGAGAGAGAGAGAGAGAGAGAGAGAGAGAAAGAAAGAAAGAGAGGCCCGTTCAAACCGCCCTTTCCACCCTAAAAAATTTAGGTTTTCTAGATTTTTAAGTTATATATATATATACATATATATATATATATATATATATATATATATATATATATATATATATATATATATATATATATATATTCTAAAACCCTTAAGAAATTAATATCATCAATAACAGTTTTTTCCAAAGCAAGACTGATAGATTAAAGCTATTACGAATACTCCGCGATAAGCTTGCCCCCTCCCCCGTCCATCTTTCAAACGTATCTGTCTTGTCTTATAGGTTTACAGAATTGATGTAAATAGTCCGAATGTTACACCTATAGAATGTTTACACAGGGGAAGAGCACAAGGCTAAAAAAAGATAGTAAAAGCAGTAACTTGTTATTAACTATAGTTTCTATACGGTAAAATTTGGTGACAGCCTATATCAGAAAACATTTCAGAAGTTCTCAAGAATAGAATTTTAAAAGGGCAATTTCTTCTTGGTTGAGAGTCTTCTCATGAGTTTTCCCTGGGAGAAGTTTTCTTATATAATGTTGCTATGGCAAGTTTTAAATCCGTTTTTATTATTTTCGTTTATTATTCGTTTTTATTATTCGTAATAATATTAATATATTAATAATAATATTATTCGTTTTTATTAATTTTCTTAGGATAATTCGGTGGCGTCATCTCACTAATATCAGGGGACAGGGCAGAACATTTTTTTTTCAAAATCTAGAGCGGGATAATCTTTTTCAGTAAAAATACAGCAAATCTGAGGGGAGTGTGGAAGAAACCCACCAGCAAAATTTTCGTTGTAATTTTTCATGAGATAAGTTTTCATCGATACAAAATTTGTTGGTGGGATTTATCTCTGGAGGTAATTTTTTCCAGGACCAGATAGTCTTAGGCATAAATTTTCCCGAGGTGAGCTTTCGGGGGGCTAAATTTTCTGTTACGCATTGGACTTGGACTATTGGACTATCGGTGCTTTTTGGACTATCCAAACAATGTAAACAAAATGAACATACTTGAACTCAGACGACTTTTCCACCGCTTTTATAACAGCTTCTGCCAAGGAAGTGGCTCCTTTACCACCTAAGGCCCAATGTCGACATATAACAGCATCAAATGCCCCGGCTTCCTTGCTCAAATTCTGAACAAGTTCCAATTCTTCTTCTGAATCGCTCCTAAAATAAAAAGTAAAGCTTATATAAGCTAGTAAACGTTGAAATAGCCACTTCAAATTCAAACAAGAGCTAAGAGCTAATATGGCACTCGTGACGAGGCCGGAAGCGCCAAGAGCTCATATGGCATGAGTTCTAGCAAAATTCTAAGAATCAATGGATTGATTTAAGAGAAAAATCAGATGCTTAATGCCAGTCGGGATTTAAAATAAGAACTCTGAGACACGAGGTCCTTTTAAATATCAAAATTCATTTAAATCCGATCACCTACTCGTAAGTTAAAAACACCTCATTTTTTCGAATTTTTCTTCTCCCTTCAGCCCCCCAGATGGTTGAATCGGGGAAAACAACTTTATCAAGTCAATTTGTGCAGGTCTCTGACATGCCTACCAATTTTCATCGTCCTAGTACGTTCAGAAGCACCAAACTCGCCAAAGAAGAGACCCCCCTAACTCCCCCAAAGAGAGCGGATCCAGTTCGGTTAAGTCAATCACGTATCTACGACATTTGCTTATTCTACCCACCAAGTTCCATGCCGATCTCTCCACTCTAAGCGTTTTCAAATATTTCCGATTTCCCCCTTTAACTCCCCCCAATGTCCCCAGATCCAATTCGAATTGAAAATGGAGTATCTGAAACATAACATATTTCTATGTATCACGTTTCATTAAGATCCGATCACCCATTCGTAAGATAAAGATACCTCCATTTTTATGTTTTCCTGGACTTCCGGTTTCCCCTTCCAACTCCCCCCAATGTCACCGGATATGGTCAGGATTTAGAATAAGAGCTCTGAAGCACAAGATCCTTCTAAATATCAAATTTCATTAAGATCAGATCACCCGTTCGTAAATTAAAAATACCTTATTTTTTCTAATTTTTCCGAATTAACTGTCCCCCCACTCCCCCTCAGATGGCCAAATCGGGGAAACGACTATTTCTAATTTAATCTGGTCTGTTCCCTGATACGCCTGCAAAATTTCGTCGTCCTAGCTTATCTGGAAGCGCATAAACTAGCAAAACCGGGACAGACAAACCGACCGACAGACCGACAAAATTTGCGATCGCTATATGTTACTTGGTTAATATCAAGTGCCATAAAAAGCAAGGTATACATATATATATATATATATATATATATATATATATATATATATATATATATATATATATATATATATATATATATATATATATATATATATATATATATATACATGATTTAAGATTATTAACATATGGCATGTTAATAAATTGAAAGGGAGTAGCCAATTCGGACTAGTCCCAGTTAAAGATAGAAATGGGGTCACAATTAGTGATAAGGAAAAAGTTAAAGAAAGATGGGTGGAACATTTTGAGAATGTGCTAAACCGAGATACAGTTGCAGGAAAAGATATAGATGAAAATGAAAAAGTTTGTGATACCTTGGATGTAAAGGAAGATTTGTTTAGTGAGGAAGAATTAGCGACAGTACTAAAAGGATCAAAAATTAATAAGGCTCCAGGTGCTGATAATATGATTAATGAGTCTCTTAAATATGGTGGCTCTGAGGTTAGGAATAAGCTACTGAAGATTATGAACATGATTTTTGAAAAAGGGGAAGTACCCAATGATTTTAGGAAAACTTTAATTAAACCACTGTATAAGAAAGATGACAAGAGTGAGTGTCGTGATTATCGAGGCATTAGTCTGGTCTCTGTAGGTAGCAAATTAATGAGTAATATGATACTTTTTAGACTGAGAGATGCTGTAGACAAAGTTTTAAGGGAAGAACAATACGGTCTTAGGAAAGGTAGAGGATGTGTCGACCAAGTTTTCACTCTTAGGTTAATAATTGAGAAGTCCCTTCGTTGTCAAACACCTTTGGTCCTCAGTTTTATCGATTATGAGTAAGCTTTCAGTTCTGTTAATAGAATAGTGTTAACAAAGGTCTTATCGTTATATGGTATACCAGAAAAATACATTTTTTGAAAAAGGGGAAGTACCCAATGATTTTAGGAAAACTTTAATTGAACCACTGTATAAGAAAGGTGACAAGAGTGAGTGTCGTGATTATCGAGGCATTAGTCTGGTCTCTGTAGGTAGCAAATTAATGAGTAATATGATACTTTTTAGAATGAGAGATGCTGTAGACAAAGTTTTAAGGGAAGAACAATACGGTCTTAGAAAAGGTAGAGGATGTGTCGACCAAGTTTTCACTCTTAGGTTAATAATTGAGAAGTCCCTTCGTTGTCAAACACCTTTGGTCCTCAGTTTTATCGATTATGAGCAAGCTTTCGATTCTGTTAATAGAATAGTGTTAACAAAGGTCTTATCGTTATATGGTATACCAGAAAAATACATTAAAGTAATTTGTGCTATGTACGAGAATAACACTGCTGCGGTTAAGGTAGGAAATGAGGTTAGCAACTGGTTTTGTATTAAATCAGGAGTTAAGCAGGGTTGTGTTCTATCCCCCTTTATATGGATCATTTTGATGGACTTCGTCTTAAGGAGCACCAGGAAGGCAATTGGAGACCACGGAATAAAATGGGGAGGAAAAACGCTCCTGGACTTAGATTATGCTGATGATTTAAGCATATTAGATGAAAGTGCAAGCAAAATGAATGGAGTTTTAGAGGTTTTGCGAGTTCAGGGTGCTAAAGTAGTCTTGGAAATTAATATTAAGAAGACTAAGTCACTAAGGCTAGGAATAAGTGAAGATGAACAGGTGACACTAGGTAACGAAAAGATTGATCAGGTTGGGAGCTTCAGTTACCTTGGTAGTATTATTAGTAAAGACGGTGGGAGCAGTGAAGATGTTAAAAGTAGAATAGCTAAGGCTCAGGGTGTTTTTTCACAGTTAAAAAAAGTTTGGAAGAATAGGAAGATAAGTCTACAAACCAAGATTAGAATATTGGAAGCTACAGTGATGAAAGTGGTCAAATATGGTTCTGAAGCATGGGCGCTCCGAAAAGCAGATGAAAATTTACTAGATATTTTCCAGAGAAATTGCGAACGGATTGTTCTGGGTACCCGGCTGACTGATCGTATTTCAAACAGTAGGTTGTACGAAAAATGTGGTTCAATCCCGCTTTCTAGGGTAATAATGAAAGAAAGGTTGAGATGGCTAGGCCACGTTCTACGGATGAAGGATGACAGATTACCGAAGATTGTCCTTTTTGGCCAACCGTCGGGGGCCACACGGAAAGCAAGTCGTCCTTGTCTGGGTTGGGAGGATGTCATAAATAAAGATTTAAAGAAAATGGGAACTTCCTGGGAGGGTGTAAAGAGGGAGGCTTTAAGTAGATTAGGTTGGAGGCGGAACGTGCGTAGCTGTGTTGGCCTCAGGCGGCTTGGTGCTGCTGTGAGTTATTAGTAGTAGTAGTAGTAGTAGTAGTATATATACATACATATTGCGACCAAAAACCGACTATACACGTGCACAAAAAAAAATAAAAAATTCAAATATTTTAAACCAAATACGGTATGTACCTTTTCTGTTCTTTGCACAAAGGCACTAACCTGAACAGCGAAATACGCAGAGAAAACGTCTTCGGGCCTCCTCTCTTTGAGGGAAAAGGTGTCTCTCCTCCATCCCCTTGCTTTAAGGCTTAGTGTTATGAAAGTGCAAAACTGATAACAGAAGAGACTCAATTTTTCAAAAAAGGGAATGAGACATTTTATTTCTTTCTTTTTCTTCTGCTTTGCTTTATAGTCGTACTTCATCGATTGAAACTTATCAGAGATCTACTTCAGGTTTTTATATAGTTCGGCTGATAAGCGTGTTTCAAAACAGGAAAGGTTTTTTTTTAGCCAGATATTCCCCCAAACTAAAACTGTTCTTTTTTTCAAAATTTGGCTTAAAAAGCATACTTCGCTTTGTGGTTTTCTTTTTATTTGTCCACCTACCCGTAATATAATACCTTTTCCAAAATAAATTTTTAGGTAAGTATCTGATCTTGTAGGCTAATCCTTTCTCTTTTTAACTCTAAAATGAAATAAAATCAAAATAATTATTTTAACTGTTTTATTTTTTAACAAATGCGCAGTAGTTTTCGAATTGCATAAAACGTGAAAATGTTCAATAACAATCAATACGGTAAAAAAATGTCCAATGCTGTTTTTCCAAGATCAGGAAATAGAACCATTTACGACAGGAAAAATATTGACTACAAACATTACCAGGAAAACTATATACGTATACGTAGAAACCACATACATAATATGTACATATATGTATTTTTATTATATATAGAAACAAACAATTTACGAACGGAGAGACACTAGTGGCATCCATAACCAAAAAAAAAAAAAAAAAAAAAAAAAAAACAATTAACAGACATGAAAGAATAAAGAAGTAGAGAAGAGAAGAAATGAATATATATAAATAAAGAATATAGTTACGGAAAAACGTTGATGGCAACGATAACTGGAATACAAAATTTGCGAGCATTTTCTATATGCTTTTTGAGATTGGTGAAACCTCTTTCCACAAGCTCAATATTCGGCTGAAAAAATTGAAAGCCTAATAATTAAAATTCTAATACCCAACTCCTCATCCTAGAACAAATTTTAAGTTAATCTTTTTTTTAATTATACAGGCAAAACGGTAAATAATATAGATAATATAGGATAAAGATAAACAATATAGTCTATGATCCAGAAGTCTGTATCTCTGAAGGGGTGGTATATATCTGCTGCAGTTGGTTAAGAAGGTTATCGGCTGATCTGCTTCCGGAAATTCGGTCGCAACTGCTCGAAACCCTGTGATTTTTTTTTAACAAGTCCAAAATTGGCCAATACGTAAATCTTTGCGGATTTTGTTTTGTGAAACTTCGGAATCGAAAACAAATTAAAACAAACTGTAAACATTCTTAATCCTTAAGAGAAGTATTTTTAGTGGCATTATTTTGTTTTGCCTCTTATTTGACAACTTTCAGGAAAACTCTAACTTTTTTATTCACTTTGCCATTGTCCTAGTTGTTTTGAACATTATAGTATATTCGTGATGGCAAAAATCTTATTTTTGAAGGATGTTTTCTGAACACCTAGTCATAGAAAAATCGTCTTTGTGTATGTCGGCCGTTTTTCTTAGAAACTGTGCACAATGATGAATCTGGGATTCGAATATGAAATGAAGCAATTACTGCAACCTCTAGGACATTTTACTTCGTCAAGATATGCCGCCTGGTGGCTCGGAATGGCGTAAAGAGAAGCGGTACGAATGATTATATTTTGGAAAGAAGATCGATTGTGATAAAACCGAAGACTGGCAGGATCAATACAAGATACTAGGGTATATAGGAGTGATGTTATTGATGTTAAAAGTGAAGATCAATATCTAGTAATGTCTGGGGTATTGGAAGGGTAGCCTAACTACCTCCCAGGAAGTTATGATTTTGGTAGACTCCAGGATGAGAATTTGAGAGAAACTTTCCGGGAGCAGTTGAATGCTAAATTTGAGAGTTTAAAATTTGACAATGTGGAAGATGGTTGGAATAATTTTACAAAAACCATTTTTAAAGTTGCTGATGGTGTCTTAGGGAAGAAAGTTAGAACTGCAGCTAGGAATATTAGTGAAAAAGCTTTCTGTTTAATAGAGAGGAGACGAGGCTTGTACAAGAATTATCTGAGTGATAGATCATATGAAAACAAAATGAATATAAAGAAAGTGGAGACAGAAATTAAAATATGAAATAAGAAGGTTTGAAGTGGAGGCCATGGATAAAATTCCCGAGGATTTGGAAGATGCAGCTAGACGGCATAATAATAAAATATTGTACAAGCATGCTAATAAATTGAGAAAGAGTAGTCGATCCGGACTTGTCCCGGTTAAGGATAGTTTGTGAAACCTTGGATGTGAAAGGAGATTTTTTTTGCAAGGAAGAACAGGCGAAAGTACCGAAAGGATATAAAAATAATAAGGCTCCAGACGCTATTAGTGTGGTAAACGAGTTTCCTAATATGGTGGTTCCAAGGTTAGAAATAAGTTACTCAAGATTATGAATATGATTTTTGAAAAAGGGGAAGTATCTAACGATCTTAGGAGAACCTTAATTAAACCACTGTATAAGAAAGGTGATAAGAGTAAGTGTTGTAATTATCGAGGCATTGGTCTGGTCTCTGTAGGTAGCAAATTACTTAGTAATATGATACTTTTTAGACTGAGAAATGCTGTAGAGAAAGTTTTAATAGAAGAACAGTGCGTAATCCGAAAAGGTACAGGATGTGTCAACCAAATTTTCATTTTTATGTTAATACTTAAGAAAAGCCTGAGTCGTCAAACACCTTTGGTCCTCAGCTTTATAGATTATGAGCAAGCGTTCAATTCCATTGATAGAAGAGCTTTAGCGAAGGTATTATCCTTGTAAGGTATACCAGACAAATTCATTAAAGTGATAAGTGCTACACGAGGATAACACTGCTGCGGTTAAAGTAGGAAATGAGGTTAGCAGCTGATTTTGTATTAAATTAGGAGTTAAGCAGGGTTGAGTTCTATCCCCCTTTATATGGATCATTTTGATAGACTTTGTCTTAAGGAGCATAGGAAAGGCAATGGGAGACCACGGAATCAAATGGGGAGGAAAAAGTATCCTGGACTAAGATTATGCTGATGATTCAAGCATCCTTGATAAAAGTGCGGGCAAAATGAATGAACTTTTAAGAGGTTTTGTGAGTTTATGGTGCTAGAATAGGTTTGAAAAATTAATATTAAGAAGAGTAAGTCACTAAAGCTAGGAATAAGTAAAGATGAAAAAGTGACGTTGGTTAACGAAAAGGTTGATCAGGAGGGCATCTTCCTTGGTAGTATTATTAGTAAAAACGGTGGGAGCAGTGAAGATGTCAAAAATAGAATAGCCAAAGCTCGGGGTGTTTTTTCACAGTAAAAAAAAAAGTTTGGAATAATAGGAAGATAAGTCTGCAAACCAAGACTAGAATATTGGAAGCTACAGTGATGACATAGGTCAAATATGGCTCTATAGCATGGGCGCTCCGAAAAGCGGATGAGGCTTTACTAGATGTTTTCCAGAGAAATTGCCTCCGGATTTTTCTGGGTACCCGGCTGACTGACCGTATTTCAAAAAGTAGGTTGGGCGAAAAACGTGGTTTAGTCCCGCTTTCTAGGGCTATAATGAAAGAAAGGTTGAGATGGCTAGGGCACATTCTGCGGATGAAGGATGACAGATTGCCGAAGATTGTCCTTTTCGGCTAACCGTCTAGGGCTAAACAGAAAGCAGGTCGTCCTCGTCTGGGGTGGGAGGATGTTATAAAGAAAGATTTGAAGGAAATAGGAACTTCCTGGGAGGGTGTAAAGAGGGAGGCTTTGAAGAGATTGTAATGGAGGAGGAGCGTGAGTAGCTGAGTTGGTCTCAGGCGGTTTGGTACCGCGGTGAGTTTTTAGTAGTAGTAGTAGTAGCAGCAGTAATAGTTTGGTTTAAATTACGTTACACGATTAAGTAGACTGTTCCCTAAGGTAGGTAATACCTTCTGAGCCACCGACCGGTTCTGAAAAGGTGGCTCAGGAATGAGTAGGATAAATATAATTTCTGGTGCTGGTGATTAAAAATAAGTAATTTCACATAGGGTGTTTAGTTTTCACAAAAGTTCAGATCTAAATTGGTTTGTGTGCTTTTTAGAATTCAGACCTCAATTTGAAAACAAAATCTTCCTCCCCCCCCCCGAAATAAACTGATGCATACTTTCCTGGATACCCACGTTTTAAATAGACTTCTTTTATCCCCTGGTAAGCGTATTTCTATCCGGACTGTTTTGTATCAGTCTGTAATACTGAGCTGGATATCGTTAAAAAAGGGATTGGTGGCACAAGGGGTTAAAAAAGGGGTTAAAAAAGGGATCGATGGAATTGTTTTGAAGGCTGATTGCTTCAAATTGATTGCTGTAATCATTAAGGCTGATTCCGAATTAAGGGCCCACCAGCATACATTCGTGAAATACAGATAAGAGAAGGTACCGCATATCGCATCATTTTTCAAA
The DNA here is from genome assembly GCF_032884065.1 of Artemia franciscana. Lineage (NCBI taxonomy): Eukaryota > Metazoa > Arthropoda > Branchiopoda > Anostraca > Artemiidae > Artemia > Artemia franciscana. The sequence goes on from NC_088866.1 coordinate 30,817,606, forward strand.
TCTTGTTAATAAAACTAAAACGTCAATGAAATTATATTATGAAAAAACTGATTTAGAAACAAGGATGAAAAAAAAATGAAAATCTGATAAATAGAAGCCTTGCTACATATTATAAAGTAAGGATTTCATTACTTTTAGTCTCTTTAGTTATGTATATAGCCTAGGGCTACATATAGGGCCATTGGGGGGGGGGGGGGTGAATAATCAGATTAAAGAATTAAGAATAATGAATATTATATTTGGAAAGAGGGCGAATTTCAGAATCAAAACACTAATGCATTATGTTAACAGCATTTGCTTCTGAAGAGCTGTAACTCTATGGTGGCACCCTAAAATGGCTAAAGATTGTATAATCTATGAGAAAATGAGCCCTCCTCCAGGCATTTACAATCTTTCGTTCGATATGATGAGGCCAAATAATGCACGAGAGACATGTCGCTCTTTACTAAGTCAACGCTATTGTATATACTATGATGATTAGCATTCAATTCCTAGACCTAAATTGCTTTTGTGCTAAAAGCTGGATTGCTTGAAAAGGATTACACAAAACGGACTTTGTTTATCTTTAAAATGTACAGAGCATTTTCTTTTCAAAGATTTATTCACTTGAAATAAATTCCTTTAAACACCGCATATGAATCTAGTTTATCCCTTCAGAGATCATTTACAATCTTAATATGAATTGAAATTCGATTAGGATTATGAATTAAAATTACTAACAGAAAGGAACTAAAAATAAATACCTTTGTATAAACCTCAGGAAGAGGAGTGCCAGCAACGACAGGTGGCCCACCGCCATGTGTCTTAAGAGCTCTGATCGAAGCGACGAGGACAGCTGCATCAGGAGCTAGTTTAGAGTAGCGACATTTGATATTACAGAATTTCTCCATTCCTACACAACCAAAAAATTAAAAAAATTAAAGATTTTCTTTATAGAATAAAACTCGATCCAGGGGTTGCTGAATTAGAGCAGAGACATTCAACGTAGTATATGGGTTATTGTTTGAAATTTCGGAGGTGCTCCTAGCCTCCCACTCCAAAATCTAGAAGTACCAAGGACAGTGAAATATGGTTGAGTGTGAATTTACATAGCCATATTATCTTATAAAACTAGGAAAAACTGCTAAAACAGACCCCTTGTGCAGTTAACAAGTTTTAGCAGTGATGGGTGCCAAATCAAAAAAGAAGACGAAACGTGTGCAAAAAATCACAAAAATAAGCTAAAACTAGGAAATATCAGCTAAGCCAAAATAGGACGAAGCAGCTTAAGGAGATGTAGCTTCCCTTTCAAGATATAGCTGCGTCAAGGAATCAAAAGATTGTTAAATATCTGTTTTTTTTTGTTTTTTTTGTTTCACAGACAGAAAGCACTGTTGAATAGAAAGAAATTGTTTTGCTTATTTATTCTCATGGTTCAGCTTAGCAGCCCTGACGAAAAAGTGCTACTGAAGTACAAACTTCATAATTTAAAATAATCATGGTTAGATCCCATTCCAATAATCATAACTCTTTGAATGAAGCATGCTAGTGAACTTTCACAAAAAAAATCTAGTGAATAACCCGGAAGTTAATTATTTTGTGAATGACCCGGAGGTTAATTATTTTGTTTTGTATAAATATTTTAGTTTTATTATTAATACTTTAATATTTCTACTGATGACGTTCGCTGCATATGTGATCGAAATATCTAAACTGAAAAAGGATAATCTTCATTTCCCTAAAGATTAAATTAAGGAATCCCAACACAATATGAAACTTTTAGCCACAAAATTCACTTTTTGAGTTATCAGATTGTCTCCTCCACCTCAAGGTTGTCTGTTTCCATCCCTTCAAAAGGCTGCACCTATATGCACTTATTTTGCAGAAATGGGTGTTGCAAAGGGTCACGTTTTTATTTTAAATTGTTTCACTTTTAGGTTCATTTATCGTAGTAAGTTGCTAGCCGACCAGAGACAATGCAAATTTTGACGTATTTTGGTGTTACGAATCAATGCAACATTCCCCCCCTCTGTCATAGGTTTTGTCTTCATCGATGTCTCCTAGATAACTTCGAAGACCACACTGCCTTTCCATGACGAAAGTAAAACAGTTCAAAATAGGGATGATACCTTTTTATTGACAGTGAATAGATAGAAAATTATTTAACTGGATATTTCGAACACATATACAGTGTTCATCATCAGCAGTAAAACTGGTGATGATGAACACTGTATATGTGTTCGAAATATCCAGTTAAATAATTTTATATCTATTCACTGTCAATAAAAAGGTATCATCCCAATTTTGAACTGTTTTACTTTCGATGTCTCCTTTTCTCTGTCTAAATGCCCTGTAAGTCCAGGCCAATCTGATTAATCAAAATTCGTTGCCTATTTCCAGGTGTCAAACATGGATAAAATCAAACTTCAAATGTTTTTTTCATTATTGAGTTCTATCTGGCTGCATTTCCATCTCAAAACTTTATAAATGTCAAATCTATCAGAGACGAAACTAATTGTAGGCCCATTTTTCGGATGTGATGAGCCAAATTGAGCTTAAGGTTTCTGAATGCAGTCCACCTGGCTTACGCACTTAAGAACGCACTGAAGCCGATTGGAGACACGAATTGATTGCCCCGTTTGTTTTTATAATATGCCTGTCTTTTTAACAATAGATGTGTTTGTATCAACTAAAATGCCAATGCAAGCTCCAAAACCGGCCTCAGCTATAACAAAACCTTCATCACCAAGGAGCTTTAGGGCCTACTTATAAGCCAGAACTGCAAGCCAACTGAATATATAAAAAAATACGCCCCGTTCTTGACAATAAACCTATTATTTAAACAATAAATCTTTCTAATAATCAAATTAACAACATCATCTCCAAATCCCACTTCAGTTGTAATAAATCATTTATCACCAACCAACTTAAGGGCGAGCGTATCAGCCAAATTTGATGAAGCTGCTTAGAGACACAGGATTCCAAAAATAAATTTTACTTAACGATCAAATTACCAATATCAGCTCCAAAGCCGGCTTCAGTTATAACAAAACCTTCCTCGCCAACCAACTTTAAGGCCAATTTGTCAGCCAAAATTGATGAATTTCCATGAGCAATATTGGCGAAAGGGCCAGTATGAACCAAGACAGGGGTTCCCTCTAATGTTTGCATAAGATTGGGATTGACAGCATCTTTCAACAGGACCATGAGCGCTCCTGTTACTCCCTGTAACATAAGGATACTATGAATAAGTATTAAAGTTTGTATGATTTTCTAGCATTTAGGCTTGGGAAGACTGGCTTTTGTTTTCTGATTAAGTTTTAAACCTCAGACCTAGAGAAAGCTACCTCCCTTCCTCTTCCCACTAGATTTCGAGTATTTTTTTTGTATTTTCATGGAAAATAATCTTGATTTGTTATTTTCATTCGAAACAAAGAAAAAAACTCATTACCCACCTAGATCTTGAAAATATATTTGTCCCCCCCCCCATAAAAGAAATATTTTCGTAATGGGCTCGATTAACGCTGAATACGTAACAAACCATCTTAGAGAAGCTGACGAGTCAATTGACTCTAAAACAATATTTTTCATTTAAAATTATTTCGATTTTTCATAAAATTAAGACGATTAATAAGCATGTGTGATAGATGGCTCTACAAATGCACGCAAAGTTAACATGTATTCGAAAATAAATAAAACAATGAAAAAAATGGTTAGACTGTTCCGGGTCCTTAAATGCAATGTTTTAATTGTTTGTGCTTAATGAGGATCCTGATTTCACCCCCTAATGTTATTTCCAAAGGCAGTGTAAAAACTGCACTGTATTATCTTTTTGAAATTATATCTGTATTCATTTTCCTAAAAAAAAATATATGTTTTGTTATTGCCTTCGCGCCATGCCCTCTCAATTTTAGCCTTTAATGTTCTGATGTTTCATTCTCTCTGTTTTGATTTATCCTATCATAAACCACTGAACCACTTGAAAAAGGCCGTACTATCATTAAATCCCCCTTTTAGGTTTAGGATGGTAAAGCTAGCTGTGACTGAAATATAACTAGTAGCCAACTTCCGCGAGTCACTTTAGAAATGTCAGATGCTATTGCTCTAAATAACGAAAAAACAATGGTTTACATAACAAAACTGTTTTTTAATAGTAAAAATATCAATTTTACATCAAATATGGGTATCTAGGCTCTGGAAAAGTGACTGGTCTTTCGATCATCTTCTCAAACCCAATTTTTAAACATGAGACTCCACTAGAAGAACCAGAAAAAGAGAAAAAAAGTCCAAAATCTGAATACAGTCTCAATCAGTAGCATACATTAGAGGAGGATATGCTCCCCACCTAATCTCCCACTAGATTTCTAAAAATACCTTTTATTGGGATATTTATACTGTAAAATGTCGTTTTTTTAGTATCTTTATTTGAAAAATTGAAATAAAACACAAATTTACCCAAATATTAAAAAATAAATTTTCCCTCTCCCCCTGCCGTTTCAGTTCGTGAATTGATGCTATTCGTCTCAATTCAACATTCCCGTCTTTGTGTGATGGTCACCAGCTCACAGTCCCTCAAGAACTAAGCACTGTTTGCGCAAAAGTGGTTGAGCGTTTTCTAGCACTAAACGTGGCTTGTTGGTTACATGCAGTACATCAAGTTTTCTTTTTGACGCTAATCTCTCGTGCTCGTTGTTAGATTATTTATTTCCCTAAACAGCTTGTTATTAGCAATTCTCAAAATTTGGTATCTGACCGACTTAAAATCCGCTTGGAATCAATTTCGCGAAACATTGGCGGCTAAAACTGGCAAAACGCTCTTCGTTCTTTAAGGGAAACGAAGTTGGATCTATGAAAAAGAGAGGTATGAGGGAGATTGCCTATTTTATAAGTAATTCTTAAGCATTTATTTTGATTGCCTCTATTCTGTCCGATAATGCTTCGGAAATAATAGTTTGCCACACTGGGTAGGTGTATCTAAGGATTAGGCATATAAATGAGAGGAAAATATTCAAACACTGTGATTTGGAACACTTGAACTTTTTACGGATTTGAGGAAGGAAAATAGGCTATTTGTGAAATGTATGATATCATTAATATGGTGCCGTCATTTCAGTTAACTTGTGATTACGACATCCAAATAATTTTACAGCTCACTGAATTTTCATGGGGATAGGGGAAGTGAAAGAAAGGGGAGTTTCAAGGTATTTAATGATTAAAATTCCTGATTTTGAAGGACTGACTGTCTTATCTTTAATAACAACTTCTTTGAGGGTAGAGGTGGTAACCTTCTCGTGGTGCCCTTAAGCAGAGCAGTAAGCACAATTAGTGGCCTTTTATTGCTAAGTTCGGTCACCGTCCTTCCACTGGCCGTCCTTTCAAGTGTCTTGACCAGTAATAGCAAGTAAGTGATGGATACCAAAATTACACCCGAAAGGTGGTAATTTATCCGGATACACGGTGCACCGACCAGTGCGTAAGAAAAGATCCTTGGAGGAGCAATATAAAAGTGGGATAAAGAAGTTATCTTGCTAGCACCAATTCTGAGGATCAAATGTCGCGTGCTACTGATGGATGGCAAGATGCGTCCCAAAGAGGGTCTGAAGCTAGCAGATCAGGTTCTTGTGATGGAGGGGTGTGGGGGCAATATTGGAAGCCTAGACATTTCCAAAGAAAGCTTATCCACAAGGGAAAAAAGAGACTGGAAAGTCCTATCACAAAATGTGACACTAGAGGGATGTGGTGCTACAAGGATTTTTGTTAGGGGGGGGAGTGCAGTTGGCTTTTGTGGCCTGAGCCTCAGATCAATTTTATAGTCCGATAAAAAAATAATAATAACATCTAATAATAATAATAGCAATAGTAATAATAAAAATAGTAACATAGAATCCGACATCTGAAAGTGTTAAGTATGACTGGACTGGATGTAATAAGAAAGATAAAGCAAAAACCTATTTATTAAGAAAATATTAAATAAAGTAAAACTAAAGTTGATCGATAGGGAAAAACCACTTTTAGACATACGATATCTTTTGGTTATAACACCCAGTAAAGGGTTCTGAGTCGACATGAAGTCCAGGTCTTGATGACGCAAGTAATTGCGACAGGAAAAGGCAGAAGCAAGGGCAGCTATGTTATCTTTATATTAGACATCTTTAGGGTTTTAAGGGACTTATGAGAATTGTCGCGTACTATTTGTCCTTATTTGTGTCTCTCAGACTGTTTACCACGCTTACGGTACTAACCTCTTATCTTGTGTTTCTATATCTTCTTTGTGCAGTAGAACTGGATCTTTTTTTCTTTTTTGCAGAAAGTTTGCCACCAGAAAAAACCATCAGGAAGTTAAAAGGTTTTAGCTGTTCGATTTCAACACCGCTTGAGGTAGCTTTGGACATCTTTTTTGATTGGGGTATCATTCCCGTCATGAAGACAGTAGTTTGAGACACTTGCCATTTGATGCAGAGGGACATAATTCCCAAACATGACAAATCATTTCGAGTAAATACTAGTTTAAAGGATAATATCAAAAATTAGCTTTGATTTTCCTCTATTTTTAAAATTCGTTTTTACCGTACCCTTAAATTTACCATTCAACAGCCACAGTTCGAATCTACACCCAAGACTATACCCATATAGTAACCAAAAATTTTAAACGCGTTTTGATAAGAACTGTCAAGTGAGGAAAAATCGCAATTTGAAGCCTGATTCAGCAGTGGTAAATCTGATTTAGGTTAACCTTAGTGGTAAATGTTTTGCAATGTTAAATCTATGAGAATCTCTAAAACGTATTAGTAAAGGAAACCAAACCGCCAAAAATAGTCATAAATATAGCACAGATAAATTATTGGAAAGACAAAATCAAAGGTTTACCAGATCATCTGCGGTTACAGGAAGACCTGACTTATTGCTGGCAACCACAATTCTACCCAGTCTTTGCTGCATATCTTCTAGGGATGTAGTTAGCGCTAGAATTGCCATGATTTCGCTAGCAACTGCTATGTCAAATTGAGCTTGTCGTGTTTGATTCTTTTCTGTAGGTGACTGACCAACTGTTATTTTTCGCAGAAAACGATCATTTACGTCAAGCACTAAAAGAACAAATTTACTTAGTTCTACTTCCTAATCTTTCTCCACCCCCCAAGCGACTCAGTTTGCAGAGTCAGACCACTGACCCCCATCCCAAGTCAAAAATTGGGTCTTGGCAACACCACAATTGGAACCTGCATCCCGAATAACATAGGACTCCATTTCCAGTGTGCTCTCTACTCGGATTGGCTTGATTCTCTTCCCCTGTTTACTTTTATGAGTAAAACAAATCAAACAAAACATAAAAGAAGATCCATGGAACCTGAATAAAAAGAGTTGTGGCAAGGAAGTAGCCAAGGACTCTGTCCCACCAAAATACGCTCATGCTTTAGACTTGTGAAGTAGACTCTCCAGGCAATTGGCTAGCAGGAGGAATACTTTGTAGGCATTTTGAAACGGTCCATATTGCTGAACAGAGGAAATCAATTTGCTCAAGATAGAATTCGGTTTTTCGGTCCTCACTTTACGCGGGTGTAAGCTCACGCTTTTGGTATTCGAAAGGGCTCTTGCTTTGCTCGTGTCGTTATTACTGACCACTTTTTTTAAATCCTGCCGCCTAAAATTGGACCCATGTACTAAAATAAAGCAAAGAGATGAAAGCATTAGAACCATGGCGCCCTTCAAAACCAAGTTTTCTGAACTGATTTTTTGGGTAACAACTATCGAGGTTTGAATACAGAATAATCCGTCCTAACCGTTTCAAGATTATTTCTAAAGAAGATATTAGCCACAGAGCTTAGATTCAAAAGTATAATTTTAATACTCGGAACTTTTTCGCATTGACTTTTGAAAATTTTTGTCTCAATTGCTGGTAGTTCGAAAACACATTTATAAAATAATTACAATCAATAATAAAACAATAAAATAATACAACAATAAAAAATCTTTGGTCTACAAAACAATTTTGGATTACAAAAAATCACAGCTGCATTTTTGAATGTAGCGTAAGTATTCTCAGAGCCACGTCTATCTTATGCACATTGTAAACTGATCGTTGCCCAAACCACTGCCATTGCAAAAAGGCTCGGGTTTAAGTTATGCCAGAGTAATATAGCACTCCGATATTTTACAATAATTGACTTTGGCAAAGAGATATTAGTCTCCTATAAATTTGTCCTAAACGGCTTGCTGCAATTCAATGGGTTTATTATTGTGACGCATTTTTGTAAGCCAATCACATCACTACTTATATCTAGAGAGACAAATACCCCTACTTTTTCAAAATCTGATTCGTTTTAAAACCATCACATGTTGCATCCAATGAGTTTATATTGCATGATGGACCAACATTATACAAAACCTGATTGGTTCTTTTATATGAAACTTTAAGCCACAAAAAAGAAAAAAAAATTTCTGAGTCACAACATTTTTTAAAAGTCAGATCTCTGTGTCTCTCTTGCCACATATCTTAATTATATAGCCATATCGAATAATTATATATTCGGAATTTAAATCAAAATTAAATGTATATAATTTTACACAAAATTGAAAAAACCCATACAAATTTAATATGAATTAAAGAATTAAATACACAATTAAGAATAATTCAATTAAACTTATAAAAAACTAAATTTAATAATTTCGTAAAAAAGGTTATAAAACAAATAAATACAACTATACAAATTTAATTATAAATAAGATTAAACCAAGTTTGTTACATACAAAACAAACCAAATTTAATTAAGTTATATTTATTTGTTACCAAATAAACTTTGACTTGCTTCATCGATGCATTTGAGAGAAAAATGAAAATTGATTTTTTGTGAAGTTTCTAATATAGCTATTTTAGATAATTTTGAAAAACTTTGGCTGAACTTTTGCTGTACTAGATACTAAAAAAAAACATAAGAAATTATTATACAATAGCTAAATGTGGGAAAAATTTGATTACATTTTGAAACGAGCATACGAAATTACTTCAGAAAAATTTAACTCAGTAATCTTTTTTAAACATAGCACCCAAATTCTTCACAAAAAAGCAGGGATAAAAATCGTTCTGCACACAAATACTGTAAAACAGTGGATGATGCTTATTTAAATTCCAAATTCAGCTTGAAAAGCCTTCTTAGGATCATATATTTTAGTTCTTGATTTTAAATTAAAGTTAAAGTTAAAAAAGATCAAAGTTGAAACAAATTCCACAAGAATTATTGCTTCGCAGATTACTCAAGATATGTCTGCAAAACTAGCTAAAATCAACTGACTTGTGATATTTTCCAATATTTGTAGAATTCTATAAACTAGCACTTTACTAAAAATACAAAATCAATCCTAAAAAAATAAGACGTCCTTCTAGGAGCGGTAAATTCCAAAGGCAATCTAATTAAATACTAATCTATAAGACTCTCAACATTCTTTCACCAGCCATGATATCGGTAATATTCAGTATGCAATTATAATTCTCTAAAAAAAACTCAATCAAGCTCAGTTTTTCAGTGAGCACTGGTTTTAAGAATTCTACGAATATTGGAAAATAATACGGGTCAATATATTTGAGCTAGTTTTGTAGATACATCTTGCGTAATCTGTGAACCAATAGTTTTTGTCCCTTTTGAATTTCCACTTCACTATTTACTTTCGGAAAAAAAAGAACTTCCTTTCCAACAATTAATTTTTGATCCTTTTACAAATGAACTTTGTCTAACTTGGGCAATTGAACTAAACAAGCATGAGTTGACTCATGAGTTAACTCATGCAAAAGAGTATTAAACATAACTTTTGATTCCTACCTCCCTTAAAATTTTCGACTATATATATATATATATATATATATATATATATATATATATATATATATATATATATATATATATATATATATATATATATATATATATATATATATATATATATATATATATATATATATATATATATATATATATATATATATATATAGCAATTTTATCTAATGGTTCGTGGTAACGAACTGTAAGTATGAAGCGATGCGGCTCAGTAGTAACCGAAATTGTCAGAAACAGAATCTCGATAATAATAAATGCATCAAAAGAATCAAATTTTGATGCTTATTGAAAATATATAAAATTCACGAAAAGGTTTTAAGCTCCTATATACATAAACTTTGAATTTTGAATCGTTAGCCCAAAGCAAGATCAAGGATGCGTGCTTATTCGTTCTTGTTAATTCCCAGAGGTGATCGCATCGAACCAGTGATCCTAGAAAATCGGGAGAGGACTCATTTGATCGGAAATCAAAAGTTCTAGTGCCCTTCTTAAGTGACCAAAAATATTGGAGGCAGCTAGCCACCCTCCCATCCCTTTTCTTACTCAAAATTGTCCGATAAAAATTTTGAGATAGCTTTTTCTTCAGCATGGTCGAAAGATCTAATAACTGTGTCTTTGAGGATAGCTTGACCCCCACTGCCCCCGGGGAAAGGGCTGCAAGTTTTGAACTTTGTCCATTGCTTACATATAGTATTGGCTATTAGGATGTATAAAGATGTTTTTGAGGGGGGGGGATTTTCTTGCGAGGTAGATCTTCTGGTGGATTTTCGTGGCGGAAGAGAATTTTCCGTGGTGGGGGAGCTGAATGTCCCGACATTAATTATAAAACTATCAGAAATTCAAAAAAAAAACTAGTTTTTTTGACTGAAAGTAAGGAGCAACATTACAACCTAGAACGAACAGAAATAACTACATATATAAAGGGGTTGCTCCCTCCTCAGTACCTCGCTCTTTATGGTAAATTGTTTTTGAATAAAAATAAAGATTACTATTCTAATTAAATGGTCCTTGTGTATCCTGAGTCATTTTTAAATAATTTTAAATAATAAAATAGTTTGTTTAATAATTTCATTTTTACAAATAAAATTATTTTTAAATAATTTAAAAAAAGTCAAACTTTAGCGTAAGGAGCAAGGTTTTGAAGGGGGGCAACCCCCCTCATATACGTAATAGTTTCTTTTCGTTTTAAGCTTTAATGTTGCTCCTTACTTTCAGTTGAAAAAACTTGTTTTTTTTTATAATGTTTTATGAAGTTGCTTTGAGAAGTTGCAGATAGAACCTGCAGTTTTAATGAAAATGAAAATAAATATATTTGTTTTAATTGGGCGAGTTTTATTTGAATTCCATTTCTATTTTTCCCTAAGGAAGCTGAGAGGAGGAGTATGCAAGAAAGGGGGATTGTAAACCTCAAGTTGACAGTTTTTTCTACAAAGGTTATCATAATGATATCCTCGATAGACTTTCCACCCTTTCCACTCCAGAAATGGCATCAAAACTTTACGGTTATTGAGAAGAGTTTATACAAAGCACGTATGTAAGAACAGTAGTTTTAAAATGAGTGACTAAAACTACATGTTGGCCTATGAGTTTATAAAATGTTTATCCCATCCACGAACAATTATTAGACTTATAAACTGCTCAATAACGTTGACCAATTTAGGTGCCATAACCCTATCAAAGAGCCACCCATTATGGACCCTTAGTAAAGAACGATGAGGCTTCTGTGTAATTTTTTTCATCGATATATTAACTTTACAAGACGCCAGGGTCGTAACCCCGGATGACCAAGGGTATTAACTTTCTAGGCCGTAATAATATTATTACGGCCTACAAGCAACGATTAAGGATGTTAAACCTACCCCTTTGAAAAGTGATTGTCTCGGGATCGATATCCAGACGAACAAAAGCTCGAATTTCTTCATCAGTCAAATCACCAGGTTCGGTTTTGTCAATACGAAGTCTCTGGAGCCGACGAAGCTGAAAGAAATGATGGTTAGCTTGAACAAAAAACTACAAAATTAAAGACGAATGACACAATTGTTAAAAAGTATATTTATTTCATTTATTCATTGAAAATTTAAGTTCATTTATTCAATAAAGTTCAAAAATTAATAAAACATATCTTCAGAGCTACCAAATAGGCTATGCTACTTTGTTGTGTTTATCCCCTTAATCGAGAACTGACATTTCAATAGATCCTGCTTTTATATAAAATTTAAATAGAATCCTGTTTGAACAAATTATCACTAGTCTATATTTTTTCAATGGCAAACGGTTGTAATAACGTATTAACTACTAAAATATTTGGGTATATAATGAAGGTAGAAAACTAGGCGGTACAATCGTTTGGTTTGGCTTTTTGTGGTAACGGGAAAAGTTCTCGCTTGTTTGTTTTCATGATTCAAGCATGGAAACAAAGGAGAGAACCTATGCGACGAAACATTCTCAATAGTTACATAACAACCAAAGTAAAAACCGAAGAAAATTCTAGTTTTCAAGTATAAATAGACCGAAGATGGCACCAAGAAACAAAAAGTATTTTTATTTTGAATTCCTTAGAGCTTTAATAAAAATGCTGAGTGAAGCCAATGGACAACCAGTCACCATTATCTCAGGTCTAAAGCTACACTGAGTTATGTCACCGCTAGTATTTTATGTAATTGACCAAACTCTCAGAACAGTGTTTCTTAATTTTGTCTTTTTGTTTTTTTCTTTTTCTTTTTTACTGATTTCAAATATTTTTTCTGAAGCCTATATCAACTACATTTTTTGTCTGATAGCTTTTCAATGTTATAGGTGACCATTTAGTTATAACCAAAAAGAAATATTACGGTAATAACATTCTCTACAAGATCTTTCGATGATAGAAAAAATGTATCTAAACTTCAGATTGAGAACAAAAAGTAGCCATGGCCAACCATTTTAAACACTGAAAAATTTATAATATTTCAAAAGTCCAATACCTCAATTTTGCAAAATAAAAAAATAAATTTAAAAAGTTCCTTCACAAAACTGTGGACGACTTAAAATTTCGACTTCATTTTTGGTATCAGGAGGAGCAAAGAGGGGATAACCTCATATCGACCTAAAGGAGGTATTCTGGGGCACAATCGAGGGACACTTTTGTATTTGTTTTTGCTCTAATGCTATTTCTGTTAATATACCTGACTCAATTATAACATCCTACATCCCTGCATCATCAATTCCTACAAATTTGATTTTATAAATTTTACCTACAAAAACTTTTACCTGGATATTTGAGAAGGACCTTCTCCCTTTAGTTTCTCGAACAAGGCGTCCAAACAGAGCTTTATCTGACTGAGTGTTTTCGTGGAACATACGAGCATCGATTTGTGCTGCCAGAAGGTTGTTCGCAATAGAGATGGCGTGAATATCACCAGTTAAATGCAAGTTAAATTCTTCCATCGGGATAACTTGCGAGTATCCACCGCCAGCAGCACCACCTATAACAAAATACATACACAATTTCATGAAATGAAGCAAAAAACTATAATGAAATAAAAAAAAAAAACTGATGGTTGGATTAAAGGATTGATCCTTGCCTGGGGATACTAGCCGAAGGTTCCATCCTAGATACCGTGGGCCGACGAAGGGTCAAGAAGCGTCATTAATCCAATAACTTACTGACTTAAATTAATTGAAACAAATTCAATAAAAAGAAGTTCTTTTAATTAAAATCAAAGACCATATGAAACTTAAGATCAGCAGAAAAAAACTATAATAACTCAAATTGACCAGAAATTACTATTAAAGAATAAAAATGAAACCCTAAACGAACAGAAATTAAATAAACGATCATACCAAACAAACATACAGCAGGTATTAATATAAATGAACAAATAAACCTTAAAACAACTAAAACTTAAATAAAATATGACAATTAAACTTAAAATGAACGAAAAAAAATAGTTTGGCATTTATCCCCATCCTTAACTGTAAAAGAATACAGCGTACTACGTCATTGGAACTTTACTTAAAATTATATGTCTCTTGAACAGTCTAGAAAAGAACACATACAATTAAAGGGAATATTTGACATCTAATGATATTAATTTCTGAAAGCTCAAGATTTGATTTCACTGTAATTTTTTTTTTGTTTCCAATGTCGTAATAAGTACAAAAGAAAACACTTGTAATACAATTTATTTTTATCAAAGCGTCAATTAAGCAGTAGGCTGTAGACTTTTACAGTTAGGGATACGGGCAGTAGCCCAACTCATGTTTGTAGTGAAACTCTATGTTTATTGAACAATATTGAAAAGAACTAACAATATTAAACTGAATATTTGATATATAATGATGTTAATGACTGAAAGCTTATCAGTTCAAGAATTTATTTAATGAAAATTTTCATTTTATTTTCAATGTTGTAATAAGTACAAAATAAAATATTTGAAACATGATTCGTTTTCAGTAAAGCGCCAATGAGACAGTAGCCTTTATACTTTAACAGTTAGGGAAGGGGGCAGTAGCCGAACTCTTGTTTGTAGTAATTTTGTTCCTTTAAGCTTGATTTGTATATTCAATTGAAGTTTTACTCGTTTTGAGATTTATTTATTCATTTATATTAGTACCTGTTGCATGTTTGTTTGCGAAGTGCCATATGGTACCCAAAAAGTCAACTTTGGGTTGTTTTTCAGTTTTCTCAACAAAAATACCAGGAAAGGGCCTTTTCCAATAAAAATGATCAGAAAAAGGTACTTTCAAAATTTTAATAGTGACAAGAATCTAGGGGGCACTGCCGCAGTCCTCCCCTGCATTGCTACCAATTGAATTAGCACCTACGCAATATCTAACAGAGATGTTCAAAGTCTCTTTTCAAAACTGGTGACCATTTAAGCGTACTTTTTGTAGATTTGTAGTTCAAAAGAGCATTTAAAGCCGAATCGAGTGGGAATAAAACTTTGAGGTCTAGGTTACCTAGTTGTCCATACCGTCGTAAAGTGCATATAACACAGTCATTTTGTCTAAACCGCCTACACCGTCGTAAAATGTATATAACGCCGCCAAAAACTGCCATATGGCAAGAAAAGAACAATGCTTCATGCCATATCTAGATTAACTCAGTTTAAAATTAAGTTGAAATTTAATGCTTATGTATGCATAATTTACTTTTTGGGAAAGCTGGGAAAAAGCAAAAAGTTATCATCACAATCTGAATGGTTGAAAACCCCAATACTGTTGTTTACATTCCCCACCCCCTTGCATCCCCCTTTTTAAAAAAGGGGGAGGAAACACCTCCAAAAAGTCACATGGCGTAAATAAATATCAGCCCATCATCTTAAGCACATCAGAGTACCATACTAAAGAGGTTTCAAAATCTGATATATAACAATGTGAAATTTTGTTGTTGTTTTTTTTTTAGAAGAGAAATCAAGCTTTTTTGTGTTGTTTTTTCCCATGGGTGATCGTACCGAGCCAATGGTCCTAGAAGATCAAGAAGGCTCATTAAACGGAAATCCAGAGTTCTAGTACCCTTTTTCGGTGACCGAAAGTAATTAGGTTAGAGCAAAGAGGTTTAAAAAAACTGGACTTTTGGTATCTATTACATTTAATTACCTAAATATGACATGATACCACTGTCCTGATCCACCAGCTGTGTTCTGCAAAAGTGGTCTATTCTGCCATTTTGTGGAGCAAGACTACAATTTTCCCCAAAATAAAACCAACTTCATATGGATTAAAATTACTAAAATAGCATATTGTTTTAATTGCATAGAAATTCCAAATGAAAATTCCTAGTTTTTTTCTTAAATCAAAGAGCATAACATTGAAACGAGGAAAGTTCAAATGAAAATAAACTATAGAAGAATCCTAATCTGTTGCATTTAAGACTGGTTAGTAGTGATTCCAAACTTTGTATATGAAGTTTCATTAATATGAAACATATTATGAAATATATTTAAATCCCAGAAATGGCCAATGCCCTATGATATTATTTTAATTTTGAACGCAATTATTTTGCACTTAATTTTTTTAATTGTCTAAATAATTACAACATATTAGTTTTTTTTCGAATAATTAAAAGAAAAACAGAAAAAAAGTCAACATTCAACAGTCACCAAAAAAATTTCTCCTTGTCAAAGAGGCTGGTGAAAGATGTGAAGTGACGTCATCTTGTACTCTCGCTGTGATTGGTCAACATCCAAAAGTCAGCTGATCCTCCACAATCTATATAACAAACTCGCTCGCTCTTGTTACATCTCAGTTGTAAAATAGCCTTATTGCCAAGAGCAACTCGTAATTTTAACTTTGTGAAGCATTGAACATTGAAATGGCTAGTGTGTTCGAGTTTGTTAAGAATTCTACCAAACGTTATAATACACGAGCATCAAATAGTCTGTTGCATTTGAAGTTTGAATATGATTTGACATAGATGTAGCTTGTGAAACTAAAGATGAGGCTTTAAGGAGATCGAGTTAAGAGTTTTCTGACTTAGAAGATTCAGACGATGAGTGGAAAATGCCAGAAGAAATTTTGGAACATGAACTAAAAGTCAGGAAAACCAGTCAATTTACATTGGAAAAACGAAGAAAAAGAAAGATAAATAGGGTCAGCCAAAAACTATTACACATTAACCCTTTCAGACCTGAACCAAGAAGGAGTTGCGTAAAAATTCTGAAAATAGCAGAGAGTGATCCTGGAGGTTCAACTAGAACAGGTTTATTTTTTTTAAATTTTTATTTCATTCCATATCCAAAATGTGAATGGTTACCATATGGTCACGTCAGGTATATACAGATACTATTTTAGGTGAAAATTTGTGAAACAGTTGCAATCTGAGTTCAAACACAGTCGAACTTTGCATTTCGAACACATGATTCGACTGGTTCCACCCCTAACGCACTTCTCATAGCGACACCTTCCCTTTTCAGTCGTATCCGGAAAATGCGAGGTCTGGTCAAACCTCAATGATTCCGAAGGCATCCCGTCTCGCGAGGTAATCGTATTGCGCTTGGTCACTGATAAGGATGGTCTTCCAACTCGAGGACTTTGAGATACGCCAGTAAGAACCAACCCACGAGCAATGTCCATTTTGAAGTACAGCAGAGACATGTGCTGAACATTGATCTGCTTACACTGTCGGCGGTGTATCAGCCAGGCGTTGTTCACAGCCATGTCAAAGAAGTAGTACACAATCCTCATATACCATTTCTTAGAGCGAATGTCAGTCCTGTAAAGCTCCAGGAACATGTCAGCAAGATCTACGCCCCCCATTGATTTGTTGTAGTCACGGACGATTCGGGGGCGATCAACTTCGACGTATTTCCGTGTTGTGCCATCCCATCTCTGACACTTATCAACTGGGGTGACTGCACAGTATGAAGAAGCCAAATGGACTGGTTTGTTGTCATACCATTTTACTACCGATACTTCTGAATGTCTTTCAAAACGGAAGTCCACTGACCCTCGTCCTTTCTTCTTCATGTTGGCGTCGGTATCTAGAACAGCGCCCCTCATTCTGTTGCTGCTAATTGTACCACATGACTCGATGCCATATTCAACCCGGAGCTTGTGAATGAGATCGATGCCAGTATAGAAGTTATCAAAGAACAATTTGAAGTTCATGAACCTTGGCAGATTTTCTACAAGCCGAAGGACAACGTCAGTACCTTGGCCAAGTTCAGAAATTTCAACAGCTCCTTTTCCTGTATATATCTCTATGTCATACACTATTCCGCTGATGCCGGCTCTCGTGAAAACCTTTACACCCCACGAGTGGGGCTTGTCCTTCAAGTACTGTCGAAATCCAATTCTTCCTTTGAATGGGATCTTCTGTTCGTCAATACTTTGGATCTCTTCAGAGTCTATTTTTTTCAGATTCTCCCTGAATGCGTCGTATAGTCTTCTGATCTTGAACAGTTTATCATGACCAACCTCCCCTTTCGGTATCATTAAGGTGTCATCGCAAATGTGGAAAAAGACCTCAAGCTGATGAACCTATCTCTGCTCATGGTATCAGCCACCGGGGAATATCGTATTCCATTCTCCCAGTACATTCTAACAGCCGGAAGTTTGAGAATGCTCATAAGCATTTGAACTCCAAGAAATCTGCGCAGCTCTTCAAGGGAAAGTTTCAGAGCAAGATTCTTCTTTCTCATGGCATTCAGATTCGTTTGGTCCACAATGTTTGAAAGAATGTCTTCTGTGATAAACATTCGGAAGAGATCAAGGGGCGTTGGTACCTCGTCATAGTGTGGCATAGAACCCTTCCATGTAATATTTCGAGGTTCGGGCTCTGTTTTTATCCACTTGTATTGCTTTGCCTCCTTCGCTACCTTCTTTTTTGCTACTGGTTTTGCCGTGACCTGAGGAGCATCAGTTGGAGTTACTAGACCGACCACTGCTTGGGAAGGAGCATTTTTTTGAGCTCTTGTAAGGACAAAGGGTTCAGCAGGTGCAGTAACTGTTGCTGCCTGTATTGCAGAAGAAGCTGACACTGGTGCCGATGATGTGCTTGAAGAACTGTTTGACGCTGTTGTATCATTCAAGCCCGGGAGAGGCAAATCGAATTGATCCGTGCCATCGCCATTGTCTAACTCGAACCTGCCAAGCATTGCTAAAGGGATGTCGTCTGTTTGGTCGATATCCTCTTCATCCCTTCCGTCTTCATTGCCATAACAGTTGAGAGAACGTAAAGGCTGAAATTCTTGATCTGGATTGTCTGGTGCCCAGTTTGGGTCGTCGTCGTCGGAAGAGATATCGAGATCTGAATCACAATCACGTATGAATAAAAGCCTTGCTGCTTCTTCTGCAGTCATTTTCTTGGTAACTCTTCTACTTCTTTCCTTGATCAGTCTCTCTTCCAAGGGCTTGGGACCATGACCTCTCATGGAGTCAGAGCTCGTGCTTGGATCAGCTGAAAAGAAATTCAAGGTAAGTGCATCACTTAATAATAACAATAATAATAGTATATTGCAATAAAATAGGCCATTGGCCTCAACACTTGCCTGAGACATCCCACAAAATAGCTTTTTTACCCTTGTTTCAGTAAAAAGGAGGAACAGAAAGAAAAAGTGCCTATTCCCGATCATAAAAAGGACTTGCTGCCTCGTTTGCTGTACAAATCTGCCTAGGTATGGTTTGGCACTGAATGCCTGACGTGACCATTTGGTAACCGATCGTTAGCAACCTTGTTTGCGGCTAAACTACAGCTCAGAATTAGACTAGTGATATCTCATTCGAAAGAACGCATTCTTAGCTACAAAATAAGATCATAATCAGGCTCTGAACTTACCAGAATGGTCCAGATCATCGAGGTCGAAATCTGCACCTTTCCTCTTTTTCGACATTTTATGTTTTGTCTAACTTGGACGCTCGCTCGACCGCTCGGGTAAAGCCTTGAGGGACAATAAATTCAAACGCGACAGAGTCAAGCAAGCGCTATCTAGTGGAAAAGAAATCACGGTTGTGACTTTTTCGAGTCGAGAGAAAAAAAATAGGAGGCGAGCGGTATCCGTATGGTGACCACAGGAATGAAAGGGTTAAAGAAAGGAAGAGCAGTACTGTGTCAAGATATAGCCATAAAACAGAACCAAAAGAAAATGAGCAAAACGAACCTCGCACCAAAAGACGAAACAGAATATGCAGCAATAACACTACTAGAGCTGGGCAGATAGCCAAAAATTACAGAGAGAGAAAAAAGAATTATGTTGAAGCTCTGAGAAATAGAATTGAAGCACTTGAAAAAGAAAATAGAATGATTATGGAGGAGATAACCCGCTTTAAATTCCTAGTTCAAAGTTGAATCACCATCCCAAACATTTTTTTGGGAACTTCTATGCCTTGGTGGCCAAAATTTTTGTCAAATTCATTTAAATTTACAGCATTTCGGTTTAAAAAGAAGTAGCGAAATTTATTACCTTTGGATTTATGATTTTTTTTTTTTTTTTGTTGTTATGCATTCTGCGTGAAATAAAAATATGAAAACAATAAAGCATCTTAATTATGTTTAGATATTCGCTAGATTTTCTTTCTCTTTTGTTTATAATATAGTGGAGAAAAGTTTTTGAGTGGAGTCCCACAAGACAGCCTGTTTAGACCAGTTTTATTCTGTATATCCATTATTGATTTGAAAAGGGTAACTCAACGTAGTAAGAGTAGTTTCTTTGAGGATGGTGTAAAGCTTTACAGCGATACCTCATTCCTAGTTGATGTGGCTCTTGTACAGGAAGACTTAAATGAATTGCTTAATGGGCTTAATTCAAATTGTGTATTTATTAACCAGGGGAAATTTCACGTGGTGAATTATATAGCTAGAGCAGTAGCATCCCAGAATCACATTGATGATGCAGGAGTATGCTAAGCAGATTGTATCACGGATTGTTATTTTCGATGGGCACAATGTATTTTTGTTTCTTTTAGACCAGAGTACTTCACATAGGAGCAGTTTTCGTAGAAATTTTAAAAGCGGCTCATTCGATTGGAAATTGAAACGGCTAGTGTCCTTTTTAATAGTCGATAGGATTGAAAAGCCACCAGACTCCCCACCCATCCCACGCCCATCACTTTCCAAAACACATCCAATCAAATTTTTAGATAGCCATTTTTCTCAGCCCCCTCCCCCCACATTTGTCAAGACATGGGTTGTAAGCGATGCCCTGAGGGAATATAAGGTTCTTATAGAAAGAATCGTCGTATAAATTTCAGAGGACTCATTGGACTGGTAGTCAGAATTTCTAGTGCCTTTTTTAAAAGTCAAAGTGACCAGAGGGCAGCTACTCCCCCCTCCCCATATTATTTTGGTTTTAGTCCAGGGCACTTCATACAGAAGGAGTTGTCGTAGAAACATCGAAAGAGGCTCATTCGATTGAAAATTGCAATGTCTAGTTCCCTTTTGAATAATCGAAAGTGATCGGAGGGCAGCCAGTCCCCAATGCATATTAAACTGACACTGCAGATTCATTTGTATTTTTTTTTTTTCAATAAAGTGCAAATTAAAAATATTAGTTTAAATATTTTTAGACATCCTTTAGATACAGATATTTTTACATATAAAATATTTAGAAAATATTTTTAGATGTATTAGATACCTACGAGATTTCCTTTCTCTTTTGTTTTTAGTGTAGTGGAGTATAGTTTTTTACTGGAGTCCCACACTGACTCACATCTCTCGACACAGAACGATTAGCTTGTTTGAGGATGATATAAAGCTTTACAGCGATATCTCATTCCTAGTTGGTGTGGCTCTTTTTCAGGGAGACTTAAATTCATTGGTTGATGGGTGTAATTCAAATTCAATGTTTATTAACCAGGGGAAACGTCACGTGGTAAATTATCTAGCAAGAGCAGTAGCATCCCAGAATCAAATTGATGATGTAGAGGTATGCTCTGCTGACTAATCAGGGATCTCAGTGTTATTTTCGACAAGTTAGACACGCAACACTTAGATGTGTGTAATAAACAAAGAAGACTTTTGTCTTCTTTTGCTTTCCATCAAAATGATGTTCAAAAAATTCAATGTGAAAATATTTACTGCATTGTACAAGACAAAGGCTGTACATACTGTTGAATACTGCTCATCAGTATGGTATCCAACAAGAAAATCCAAATGACAGCTCCTTGGAGAGCTGTCATTTGAGAGCTGCTGGAAATTCAAAGACGAGCCTCTAATTTTTCGATACCCGTTTTGTTTAAAATAGCAGAAGGGTACAAAATAGGCTTTGCCTTTTGATGGGCAAAGACCGTAATTATGCAATTGGACGATGAGTACAAAAACTATCAGAACACATTTGAATCGCCTTTATAGAAAACCCTCTAAAAGAAACTTACAACTCCTCCCCCACTTTGAACAGCAAGGACAATCGCTTTTTTGCGGGGATAGCCCTGATGTGTCCTCTTTTTTCAGCTTTCTTTTTCTTCGTCGGTAGCCATGCGCTGGACCGAAATACAGAGCCGTATAAGGGCTCATATATAAGCTAATTTTCACATTCAATCCCTTTATAAAATCAACTTGACGACACCCTCGAAGTGCCATATGGTACCCAAAAAGTCAACTTTGGGCTATTTTCCAGTTTTCTAAACAAAAATACCAAAAAAGAGCCTTTTCCAAGAAAAATGATCCAAACAAGGTACTTTCAAAATTTAGGCAGTGACAAGAATCTAGGAGGAACAGGCGCACTCCTCCCCTTGTATTGCCACCACTTGAATTAGCACCTAGGCAACATCAAACGGAGATGCTCCAAGTCTCTTTTCAAAACTGGTGACCATTTAATTATACATTTTGTAGATTTGTAGTTGAAAAGAGCATTCAAGGTCGTATTGAGCGGAGGATAACACTTTAAGTTCTAGGTTACCTTATTGTCTATACCGTCGTAAAGTGCATATAACTCTGTCATTAGTCTAAACCGTCTACAGTATAGACTGTAGACGGTAGACTCTACACCGTCGTGAAATGTATATAACGCCATCACAAACTGCCATATAGCACCAAAATGGTAATACTTCCTGCCATATCTAGATTACCTCAAAGCTTAAAATAGGGGTTGCAATTTAATGTTAATGTGCATATGTTACTTTTAGGAAAGGCAGGGGAAAAAGGAAAAGGTTACCATCACAATCTCCATGGTTGAAGACCCCATATCTGACGTTTACATCCCCACCTCCTTACACAAAAATTCGCTATCACGAGCTATTAGGCCACACAGTGACGGAAACTCTAACAACGGAAATTTGATAACAGTAGACAATTCAAAGGAATTGTATGTTGATGCTGGTTCAATATATAAAATTCATTAACTTCAATGTCACCCATGAAAAGCTACAAGTCTGAGAAAATTTGTCCCGTTTTCAAAAAAAGGAGGGAATACCTCCAAAAAGTCAGCTGATGTAAATAAATATCACCCCATCATTTTCAGCATATCAGAGCACAATACCAGAGAGGTTTTAAGCTGTCATCTATAAAAATGTGGAATTTTGTTCTCTATTTCAGAAGAAAGATCAAGTTTTTTTATGTTTTTTTTTCCAAGGGGTGATTGTACCGAACCAATGGTCCTAGGAGACCAGGAGAGGGCTCATTCAAACGGAAATCCAAAGTTCTAGTAGCCTTTTTCGGTGACCAAAAGTAATTAGGCCGGAGTAAAATACAAGTTTCCAAAAAAACTGGATTTTCGGTATCTATTACATTTAATTACCTAAATATGACATGATACCACTGTCCTCACCCATCAACTGTGTTCTACAAAAGTGGTCTATTCTGCCATTTTGTGGAGCAAAACTACAACTTTCCCAAAAATAAAACCAACTTCATATGGATTGAAATTTCTAAGATAGCGTATTGTTTTAACTGCATTGAAATTACAAATAGAAATTGCTATTTTTTTCTTAAATCACAGAGCATACCATTGAAACGAGGAAAGTTAAAATAAAAATCAACTGCAGAAGAATCCAAATCTGTTGTATTTAAGACTGATTAGTAGTTAATTCAATCTTTGTATATAAAGATTCATTAATATTAAATATATTATGAAATATATTCAAATTCTAGAAATGGCCAATGCCCTATGATATTAATTTAATTTTGAACGCTATTACTTTGCACTCAATTTTTTTTAATTGTCTCAATAATAACAACATATTAGTTTTTTCCAATAATTAAAAGAAAAACAGAAAAGAAAAGTCATCATTCAACAGTCACCAAAAAAATTTCCCTATGTCAAAGAAGCTGGTAAAAGATGCGAAGTGACGTCATCTTGTACTCTCGCTGTGATTGGTCAACTTCCAAAAGTCAGCTGATCCTCCACAATCTGTATAAATAACTCGCTCGCTCTTGTTACATCTCAGTTGTAAAATAGCCTTATTGCCAAGAGCAACTCGTAATTTTAACTTTGTGAAGCATTGAACATTGAAATGGCTAGTGCGTTCGAGCTTGTTAAGAATTCTACCAAACGTTATAATACACGAGCATCAAATAGTCTGTTGAATTTGAAGTTTGAATATGACTTTGACATAGATGTAGCTTGTGAAACTAAAGATGAGGCTTTAAGAAGATGCGGCTATGAGTTTTCTGACTTAGAAGATTCAGACGATGAGTGGAAAATGCCAGAAGAAATTTTGGAACATGAACTAAAAGCCAGGAAAACCAGTCACATTGCATTAGCAAAACGAAGAAAAGAGAAGATAAATGGCGTCAGCCAAAAACTATTACACATTAAAGAAAGGAAGAGCAGTACTGTGTCAAGATATAACCATAAAACAGAACCAGACGAAACTGAGCAAAACGAACCTCGCACCAAAAGACGAAACAGAATATGCAGCAATAACAATACTAGAGCTGGGCAGATAGCCAAAAATTACAGAGAGAGAAAAAAGAATTATGTTCAAGCCCTGAGAAATAGAATTGAAGCACTTGAAAAAGAAAATAGAACGATTATGGAGGAAATAACCCGCTTTAAACTCCTAGTTCAAAGTTGAATCACCATCCCGAACATTTTTTGAGGAACTTCTATGCCTTGGTGGCCAAAATTTCTGTCAAATTCGTTGAAATTTACAGCATTTCGGTTTAAAAAGAAGTAGCAAAATTTATTGCCTTTGGATTTATGATTTTTTTTTTTTGTTATCCATTCTGCGCGAAATAAAAATATGAAACCGATAAAGCATCTTAATTATATTTAGATATTCGCTAGATTTTCTTTCTCTTTTGTTTATAATGTAGTGGAGAATAGTTTTTGAGTGGAGTCCCACAAGATAGCCCCTAGAGACCAGTTTTATTTTGTATATCCATTATTGATTTGACTAGGGTAACTCAACATAGTAAGAGTAGCTTCTTTGAGGATGGTGTAAAGCTTTACAGCGACATCTCATTCCTATTTGATGCGGCTCTTGAACAGGAAGACTTAAATGAACTGCTTAATGGGCTTAATCAAATTGTGTATTTATTAACCAGGAGAAATTTCACGTGGTGAATTATATAGCTAGAGCAGTAGCCTTCCAGAATCAAATTGATGATGCAGGAGTATGCTAAGCAGATTTTATCACGGATTGTTATTTTCGATGAGCACAATGTATTTTTGTTTCTTTTAGACCACGGTACTTCGCATAGGAGCAGTTTTCGTAGAAATTTCAAAAGCGGCTCATTCGATTGGAAATTGAAAGGGCTAATGCCCTTTATAATAGTCGATGGGATTGAAGGGCCACCAGACCCCCCCCCCATCCCACGCCCATTGCTTCCCAAAATACATCCAATCAAATTTTTAGATAGCCATTTTTTCAGCCCCCCCCCACATTTGTCAAGACAAGGATTGTAAGCTATACCTTGAGGGAATATAAGGTTTTTATAGAAAGAGTCGTCGTATAAATTTCAGAGGACTCACTGGACTGGTAGTCATAATTTCTAGAGCCCTTTTTGAAAGTCAAAGTGATCAGAGGACAGCTACGCCCCCCCCCCCTCTCCATATAATTTCGGTTTTAGACCAGAGCACTTCATACAGAAGGAGTTGTCTTAGAAACATCAAAAGGGGCTCATTTGATTGAAAATTGCAACGTCTAGTTCCCTTTTTAATAATCGAAAGTGATCGGAGGGCAGCCAGTCCCCAATGTATATTAAACTGATACTGCAGATTCATTTGTATTTTTTCAGTAAAGCGCAAATTAAAAATAATAGTTTAAATATTTTTAGATATCCTTTAGATACAGATATTTTTGTATATAAGAAATTTTAGAAAATATTTTTAGATGTATTTAGATACCCGCAAGACTTCCTTTCTCTTTTGTTTTTAGTGTAGTGGAGTGTAGTTTTTTACTAGATTCCACACTGACTCGGGTCTCTCGACGCAGAACGATTAGCTTGTTTGAGAATGATGTAAAGCTTTACAGCGATATCTCATTCGATATCAAGCGATATGAAGCATTAGATGTGTGTAATCATAGGCAGCGCAATAGCGCTGCCTAAGTAGAGAGCGATGTGGGGACAAAGTATTTTTTTTCTTTTCTTTTAGACGAGGGCACTTCGTATAGGAGTTTTCGTAGAAACTTCAAAAGCGGCTCATTAAATTGGAAATTGAAAAGATAGTGCCCTTTTAATAGTCAAAAGGGATTGAAGGGCAACCAACAACCACCCCCCCCCCCAACCCCACAACCATCGCTTCCCAAAACACATCCAATCGAAATTTAGAAATAGCCATTTTGTTCAGCGTAGATGAAAGGTCAAAAAATTATGTCTTTGAGGATGGCAACCTCCCCCCCACATCCGTCAGGGCAAGGGTTGTAAGTTATGCCCTGAGGGCATACATAGAAAGAGTCGTCATATAAACTTCGGAGGGGACTCATTTGATTCTTTTTTTTGTTCATTTTTGGTTTGATTTAGTTCTTTACTTATCTTTGAAAAACTTGTTTAATGGAAACAGTTTTTTTTAATCAATTTCTGTTCGTCGTATATTGAGATAGTCTTTTTCAGAGAAAATGAAAATAACAGTTTAAATATTTTTAATTTTTTCTTTAAGAATTTATAGTTTGGCCGTCTATTTGTATACTGGAGAAACTTTTCCAAAAAACTTTTACAACACACACCGTTTTGAAAATCTTGACACAAATGGCAGTGTTTAATTTAGTTTTATACCTCCTCTAGTTGACCTGAAAAATAAAATCTAATACCATTCCCAAAAATTTGTATCTATGCTCTTTGACAGCATAGATACACTAACACTTTTTTGATTCAGTTAAATTTTAAGAGCAGAAGTAAGTAGTAAAAGTAATAATAGAAGTAGTAATCGAAGTAACCCCGAAAGTTTGAACTTAATACCTTCAGTCGTTCTTGGGATATTGCCGAGATGTCTCATTGGTAACCAGCATACATATAGTGCGGCTTGAATTAAAAAAAAAGTTAGTTTTTATACACAATGGACAAATTGCAATACTTGGGGGAGGGGGAGGGGTTGGTCAACCAAATAATCCTAGAAATATAGTTATTTGACCGTTCAGCTACGCTGAACAAAATGGCTGTCTTAAACTTTTAATTGGAAGTGTTCGGAAAATTATGGGCTAAGGAGGAGGGCTGATTTCTATCAAATCACTATTAACTCTTAAAAAGGGTACTAGAGCTTTTAATTTTCAATCAAATTAGCTCCTTTAACATATCAATAATAATATTATAGCCGTTGCTATAACATTGTCGACATGTCCTTTTTATTAAATAAAAAAAAACTAATTTTTTTAGCTGAAAGTAAGGAGCGAAATTAAAACTTAAAACGAACAGAAATTACTCCGTATATGAAATGGGTTGTCTCCTCCGCAACTCCTCGCTCTTTGCGCTAGAGTTTTTAATTGTTTTAAAAAGTAAAATTGTGGCAAAGAGTCAAACTTTAGCGTAAAGAGCGAGGGATTGCGGAGGGGACAACCCATTTCATACACGGAGTAATTTCTGTTCGTTTTAAGTTTTAATTTCGCTCCTTACTTTCAGCTAAAAAAAATAGTTTTTTTTTATTTAATTTCTGAACGTTTTTGAATTAATGCATGTTTGGTTTTGGCTCTCCGCACATAAATTATTAAAATGAAATTTGTATATTAATTCTATTTTTGGCTAAATGGCTTTCTCTTAGTTTTGATCAGACGATTTTGAGAAATAAGGGGTGGAGAAGGAGGTCTAGTTGCCCTCCAATTTTTCGGTTACCTAAAAAGGCAACTAGAACTTTTAATTTTTAACGATTTATTAGTAAAAAATATACGTAACTTAAGAATTAACTTACGTAACAAACTTTCATAATCTTATATTTTTATTATGTATACGAGGGGGTTTGTACCCTCGTTAATACCTCGCTCTTTACACTAAATCGCAAGTTTTGTCCCAATTCTTTAAGAATGACCCCTGAATCAGAAAGGCCGTAGAATAAATAGTTGAAATTACTAAAAATACCTTAGCATAAAGAGCGAGGTATTTATCTCCTCCTAAATACTTCGCTCTTTATGCTAAAGTATTTTTAGAACCCCTCATATGCGTAATAATCTCTGTTCGTTTTAAGTTTCAATGCTTCTCCTTCCTTTCATTTGAAAAAACGTTTTCATGTTTATTTTTCATTGTTTTCTTATAGTAATGCTAGAAAATCCTGTGCCCTTTTCATTGAATTTTTCTTCCCCCATGACAGATTCCTCCAAGGAAAGATCCTCCAACATAGCCCCCTCCCCTCAGCCCCACCCCCAAACAAAATAAAATACCCCTGAAAACGTCTGTACACTTCCCAATAACCATTACTATATGTAAACACTGGTCAAAGTTTGTAACTTGCAGCCCCTCCCCCAGGGATTGTGGGGGAGTAAGTCATCCCCAAAGACATAGTTATTATGGTTTTCGACTATGCTGAACAAAATGGCTATTTCAAAATTTTGATCCGTTGACTTTGGGAAAAAAATGAGCGTGGGAGGGGGCCTGGATGCCCTCCAATTTTTTTGGTCACTTAAAAAGGGCACCAGAACTTTTCATTTCCGTTAGAATGAGCCCTCATGTGACATTCTAGAACCACTTGGTCGATACGATGACCCCTGGGAAAAAAATAAAAAATAAACACGCACCCGTGATTTGTCTTCTAGCAAAAAATACGGAATTCCACATTTTTGCAGATAGGAGCTTGAAACTTCTACAGTAGGGTTTTCTGATACGCTGAATCTTATGGTGTCATTTTCGTTAAGATTCTACGACTTTTAGGGGGTGTTTCCCCCTATGTTCTTAAATAATGCAAATTTTCTCAGGCTCGTAACTTTTGATGGGTAAGACTAAACTTGATGAAACTTATATATTTAAAATCAGCAATAAAATGCGATTCTTTTGATGTAGCTCATTTTTTAGAGTTTTGGTTACTATTGAGCCGGGTCGCTCCTTACTACAGTTCGGGGCTGGTTACTCTCAAACCACTTTTGACTCTTAAAAAGGGCACTATAAGTTCCAATTTCAAATCAAATGAGCACCAACCAAAGTTTATGCAACCATCCATTCCATAAAAACCTTGTATACCCC
This sequence comes from Artemia franciscana, assembly GCF_032884065.1. NCBI lineage: Eukaryota > Metazoa > Arthropoda > Branchiopoda > Anostraca > Artemiidae > Artemia > Artemia franciscana. Next base: position 30,846,376 of record NC_088866.1, read on the forward strand.
CAGGGCATAAGTTACAACCTTTGTCCCAGGTCTCTGGGGGGTCGGGTCGACCCTGGAGGCATTGTTATACGTTCTTTGGACTATTTTGAACATAATGGCTATCTCGAAATTTCAATCAGATAGGATTGTGAAAATATGGGTAGAGACATAATCACTGGACCTTTCAACAACTCTGAACAGAATGGCTATCTCAAAATTTGGATTGGATGTATCTGGGGAAAAGATTGGCGTGGGGGGGGGGTGCTTTCCATTCACACTCGATTATTAAAAAGTGTACTAGAACTTACAATTTCCGATCAAATGAGCCCCTTTTGAAGTTTGTACAACTCCCTCTAGTCCAAAAAAAAGTGTCAACATCGTTCTTTACTTAGGCAGCCCAATTGCACTGCCTATGAGAGCACGGATTATAATATATTTAAGTTTTAGTGTGAAGAGCGACAAGGGAGCTTAGGCAAGCAGTGGTGCCCCTTATATTTTGGACAAGTTCCATTTGTTTGAAATTATTGAGAGTTGGACAATTTCTATTAGTTTGAATTTTGAACGTCACTCTTTACTTACATTAAACAAATTTACACCAAACTTTAAAGTTTACGTCTTTTTATTGAGAGTATGGATTATAATATACAGAAATTTTAGCGTGAAGTGTAAGGAGGGGGATTAGGGGAGCAGTGACGCCCCTTATATTTTGGACAATTTCTGTCCAATTGAAGTTAGTGAAAGTATGGACTACAACATATTGAAGCTTTACCGTCAAGAGTCAGAAGGGGGCTTAAGGAGAAGTGGCACCCCTTATATTTTGTATAATTTCTTTTCGTTTGAAGCTTGGACGTCACTCTTTACTAACATTAAAAAAACATAGTTTAATATCAAAAGCGAGCTCATCAAAACACATCATATATGTGTCAAATTTAGGTTTGAGGCAAAAAAAAAACCTGACAATGTGTTTGTTTTGTGCCGTCACATTGAGGACGTCATGTTGAACTTAGGCTAAAATACAATTACTGAATACCATAATATTCACCATCATGTTAAGTACCCTTTTTCATAGAGAGTACATCGAATTCACAATATAAAACATTCAAGGTCAAGCTGAAATTGCTTTAACTTTCTGTATGCCCATGTTTCATACCAAAACACAACTTGCAGTATATAATTTTTGGTTAAGCTTGAATAACCCAGGACTTGCCAAAACTTTGATTAAAAACATCTTTCTTGATTTCTTCAATAAATAAAATTCTTTCCGTCTAAGAAAAGAAAATTGAAGAATTTTGCTAAAACAAAAGATCACCTTTTACTCCAAAAGTGGGTCCCATAGATGGTTGACGCACGCATGCAATGACATTTCTTTTTAAATGTGTCCCCAGGGCTTGGCTGAGTCCAATAGTTGTGGTACTCTTACCTTCTCCAAGTGGGGTGGGAGTCATCCTGCAAAAAAAAAAAAAAAAAGTTGAATTACAGATCTTCAGAAAAATATTGATTTCAAACTATGTAATTTTTTTTAAATATTCCTTTGGCGTGCAGATTCTCAGTTTTTAGTCAGTCAAATGACACTAGATGTTACTAAATACCTTATTTTCTGTCAAATCTAAGTTTTTTATCTTCTAATATTAACAATTCTCACTACTTAGGATTACATCTGATTTTTTCCCTTACTCTATTCCATACAGGAGAATGGTGGCTATTATTACATCTCGCATGAATAATCAAGCATATAGATGCAAACAATCCCAACTCGTATGCCAAATTTTAGTGGGAGGAAAAACTTGCTAATTTTCTCGTAAATAGCAAAAAAGGCGAGAATAAAGCTAATTCGTCAATGCAAACACTATTAAACAGACAGGCCTTATTTTTGTCAAATATGAAGCAGAAGTACCAAGTCCCTAGCCCATTCTCCTAAAAATCTCTGGATCTTTTATATTGATCCTGTAATTTCCCATATACCTCTCCTTTTTTGGAATTTAATAAAATCCCCCCCCAAATAAATTTGTATATACATGCCTAATTACTAACATCTCATTCGCAAAAAAAAACTTTTTGACAGAATTTTACCATGTTTGTTTGCGAAAAGGAGGGAGGGAAAGAGAGAGGAAAGAAAGGAAAAGGGAGGGATGGGTAGGAGAGAAGAGGAGAAGTGATAAGGTGAGAAAGGAGGAAGAGAGGGTGGTAAACCTGTTAATCATAACACATTAACCACGTGAATTTTAACCATAAGCGAAAAGGAAGAGATGGTTTGTGAAACTTACCAAACGAACAAAATTAGCAACTATATTTCAAAAGTGGTATCAACAAAGTATAGACAAAGTGGTATGAATTAAAAAAGATCTGTATCTAGTTTATTATGATCATACAAGGCGTCTTATTGATTTTTTTTTCTGTCAAGCAAACAAAAGCTCAAGCAAGGCGTACACGTAGGATGGTCTCTAAGCCAGCTGTCACCAACCTGTGGTCCATGGACCACTGGTGGTCCATGAAAATGTTGAACGAAATGTGAAGGAAACACATCATAGATTAAAAAAAAAGGTTGTGTTTGATACTATAAAGCTTTATTGCGACTGAAAAAGGCTAAAAAAAATGACATGTTTTTTTTTGGCCCATTTAGCGATTTCTACTGCTGTATACTTTTCAATCAACCCACATCTATGAAAGGATGCTTTTAAGGATTTCTACTGATATACTGATCTTGAATGAGCATACATCTATGACTTGATGTATTTCCTTTTGCCCTTCTATTTTGGCGAAAAAGTTTCATTCGCTTTAAATTTTCAACTACATCTTTATGATTTTCTACGGCCCAGCATAAGCTCCTTGAAAGTAAACTAGTACTTATATGAGCTATTGTTCTTAAAGTTGAAACATGTGAAGTACACAGCTACCAATTGAAAATTGTTTAATTAATGGACTTTCCTGAAACAATTGAATAAGAAAAGGCAAGGACCCATAATGAGTGAGCAAAGGAAAGTGAATATTTTGCAATTTTTTGGAAAAAGTAAAGATATAGTGTTGAACATAGCAAAAACAGTCAGTTGATCAGTGAATTTGACTTACCAGAGCATCCACAGTCCTCGCCACCAAATATTGCAAAGAATATTCAAAAATGAGCCGAAAAGAAAAACGCAAAATACCAAGAAAATATGATTCAGACTAGCTGAAATTTGGATTTATTCAAGAGCCTGGTAATGAGCTGGACCTAAGGCTTCTTTATCTTGTTCATCATGAAAGTTTATCTATAATTTTGGTTTTTGGTTATTGCAAATAATTTGGTAATTTTGGTTTTTGCAAACGATTTCATGTACTATGTTAGAACATCATATAAGCATTTCGTTCGACATCATATAAGCATTTTAGCCCCTAGCCCCCCCCCCCCCCGCACGCGTAAGTCGTTACGCGCCATTGTAGTTGTGTCCCTGTGTCCCACCTGTGAATATAGATAGATATATATATATGTTTTTAACTACGTAAAACTTATGCAAAATATAATTGTCCATGGGAAAAACAATCTGCATTCAGATCTATACCTCATTATTCTAATGATTGCCCTTGAGCTTTGTTGATGGTGATTGCTAATCGAACATTCCCTGTGTCCCCGTCGTCATTTATATATCCCCCTGTGCCCACCGGCGTCCCCGTTGTAGTTGTGTCCCTGTGTCCCGGTCGTCATTTATATTTTCCCTGTGTCCCGGTCGTCATTTGTGTCCCGGTGTCCCAGTCTGTAATTTCTCTTTGAGTGTCGCGGTCGTCATTTATATTCCCTGTGTCCCGGTCGTCATTTGTGTCCCGGTGTCCTGGTATGTAATTTCTCTTTGAGTGTCCCGGTCGTCATTTATATTCCCTGTGTCCCGGTCGTCATTTGTGTCCCGGTACTTTGTTGATGGTGATTGCTAATCGAACATTCCCTGTGTCCCGGTCGCTTTCTCTTTGAGTGTCCCGGTCGTGATTTATATTCCCTATGTCCCGGTGTCCAGGTCGTCATTTGTGTCCCGATGTCCCGGTCTGTAATTTCGTCAGTCGACAAACATGACGTCAGTCGACACACAAACATGACGTCACTCGACAGACATAACACACATACAACTTATTTTTATATATATAGATGTCTCTTGGAGGGCCATGATACCCTGAAAATGTCAAAACTCCAAATTCACTTGCAATCAAACACCCAGATTTATTTGACAAACAAAGTGAATATTTTCAAAGAGCGCATGAAGGTATGAAAAAGCAAATAGGACTTTGAAAAATATGGTTGCTGAAGGTAAGTCCCTATTAATGGCTTCCTACTTGATAGCACCCCAAATTACACACAATAAAAACCATATACGATAGGTGAAGACTTAATTAAACCTTGCATATTACAAACCTATAAAGCTGTTTTGGGAAAAAAGGCTATCGAAAGACTGAAGTTAATTCCTATGTCAGGTAACACTTTCAGGAGCAGAATTGAAGAAATTGTTATGAAATTTACGAAAATCCACGAACATAATAATGGAGACGTCAGAAACAAACCACTTGTCCATTGTGTTTCAAGAGTTAAGTTTCAAGGAGAATTACAAGATGAACATTTTTTTCCCGCTGAACTTGCAGGGCAGAGTAACTAGCTTTGAGATTTTTAAAGCGCCTGATAGTTATTTTCTAAAGCGCGAAATTGAGAGGAAAAAAAGAATTGGCATTTGTACAGACGGTGTTAAAAACATGACTGGACATTGCTCAGGACTTGTTGCAAGAGTAAAAAATGTTTGTCAACCAGACATTTTGTCTACCCATTGTATTACACACCGTGAGCAGCTTGTGGTATAAAAAATGCCCCCGGAAATTAGCGAATTATTATCCAGTGCTATAAAATTTGTGAATGAAATTAGAGATAAAGCTCTGAATTCTCGGATTTTGAAATAATCTGCAAAGAAATGGGTTCCCAGTACACTCACCTTCTTTTTCACGCTGAGGTAAGATGGTTATCGAGAGGCAAAATACTGAGCCAACTTTTCATCTTGCGTGAACAAATGAGATTATTTTTTTCAGCAACAAAATAATCAGAAATTTCCAGGACTTTTGTCCGATGAGAGAGCCAAGCTGGCATATCTGGCAGATTTTTTTTTCTGTTAAATCAGCTAAACACGTCTTTGCAAAAACAATTTAAGGACATGTGTACGTTACGAGGAAAGATAGACGGTTCTCGAAGGAAAATCACTGTGGCTGACGCCATTGGTAGATGTACATCTACAAATGTTTATAAATATTGATTAATATATGGAAGAGAAGGACCTCAACCATCAAGGGGTATCCATGACTATTCAACAGCACTTAGAGTCACTAACATAATATTTTCATTTTCATTACACAAGGGAAGAAGATCCCAGACCTGGAAATATGTGAATAATAAATCCACGTGTATCTAAAATCGAAGAGGACAAATTTAAGCATAAAGGAAAGAGAAAGCCACACTGATCTTTCTTGTGATGAGAGTCTCGAATTAAAATTCAAGTCTTCTTTATCAAGAGCTCACTTTAGGGTCTCTCTTGAAAATGAATACCCATTACTGAGTGAGGAAGCTGAGCAAATTTTGATTCAATTTCTGTCTATAAATTTATGTGGAAGAACATTTTTATCTGTGACAGTAATTAAAGCTTGGTATCACTCTCGGCTTGAGATTAATGCAGCTCTTCGTCTTGCAGTAACATCATTGAAACTGAATCTTCACATCATGATGTCAAATAAACAAGAGCTACCATCACATTAAAAACATCGTTTTTTCTTCTTAAAAAAATAATTACTATATAATATCTTTATAAACGAGCAATATTTGTATATTTATGTATTTATGCATGTATTTTTTCTCGAAAACAGCTACAAATTTCTTCGGGAAAATTGGTACCTAGGGATATTCTCCCATAAAAAAAAAACGATCTAGATAGGTAAGAAGTCTGAGAAAATTCGTTAAGAGCCTTAAATTTGGTTTTTGCAAACAATTTCGTGTACTATGTTAGAACATCATATAAGCATTTTGTTCGACATCATATAAGCATTTTCTTATATGATGTTATCCATAGAATAAATAAGATTGCTGAGTTTACAACGCATCAGTTATTTATATAATACAATGTCTCTTGGAAGGCCAAAAAACGAAAGTTTGCAGTTGCAGTTATTATGAATGGTGATTCTTTGGAACCAACACCTGAACTATCAAACCTGATAAGGTGTGAAAATCGACAACCTGGACCATCAACTGCGACAACACCAATACGGGCAGCTAAGGCAAAGACCATTGCTATATTGTCTAAAGTAATCAAAATCCAAATACATGTCAAAAATGAAAATGAAGAGCAAAGACATGGGCGTTTAGAAGATATGCGAAAACGACAATTAGAGCGTGTCAAAAATAAAAATTAAGACCAGAGATACACGCGGTTATAAGACATGCGACACCGAGCACGTGAGCGAGTCCCAAATGAAAATGGAGAGCAAAAACACACGCGGCTAGAAGAAAGCGGCGGTGTGTTGAAAATGAAGAGAAAAGACAAACAGGATTAGAAGACATGCGACACCGAGCATATTAGCGAATTAAAAGTAAAAATGCGGTTAGAAGAACAGCTTCGGCGTATCAAAAATGAAAATGAAGAGCAAAGACACACGCGGTTACAAGACGTGCGACAGCGAGCATGTGAGCGTGTCACAAATGAAAATGAAGAGCAAAAACAAACGCGGCTAGAAGAAAAGCGGCGGCGTGTCAAAAATGAAGAGAAAAGACATACGGGATTAGAAGACATGCGACACCGAGCATATTAGCGAATTAAAAGTGAAAATGAAGAGCAAAAACACACGCGGCCAGAAGAAAGCGGCGGTGTGATGAAAATGAAGAGAAAAGACAAACAGGATTAGAAGACATGCGACACCAAGCATATTAGCGAATTAAAAGTAAAAATGCGGTTAGAAGAACAGCTTCGGCGTATCAAAAATGAAAATGAAGAGCAAAGACACACGCGGTTACAAGACGTGCAACAGCGAGCATGTGAGCGTGTCACAAATGAAAATGAAGAGCAAAAACAAACGCGGCTAGAAGAAAAGCGGCGGCGTGTCAAAAATGAAGAGAAAAGACATACGGGATTAGAAGACATGCGACACCGAGCATATTAGCAAATTAAAAGTGAAAATGAAGAGCAAATACACACGCGGTTAGAAGAACAGATTCGGCGTGTCAAAAATGAAAATGAAGAGCAAATACACATGCGGTTAGAAGACATGCGACACCGAGCATGTGAGCGACTCACAAATGAAAATGAAGAGCAAATACACACGCGGTTAGAAGAACAGCTTCGGCGTGTCAAAAATGAAAATTAAGAGCAAAGACGCACGCGGTTAGAAAACATGCGACACCGAGCATGTGAGCGAGTCACAAATGAAACTGAAGAGCACAAACACACGCGGCTAGAAGAAAAGTGGCGGCGAATAAAAAATGAAGAGAAAAGACATATGGGATTAGAAGACAAGCGACACCGAGAATGTGAGCGAATCACAAATGAAAATGAAGAGCAAATACACACGCGGTTAGAAGAACAGGTTCGGCGTGTCAAAAATGAAAATTAAGAGCAAAGACACACGCGGTTAGAAGACGTGCGATACCGAGCATGTGAGCGAGTCACAAATGAAAATGAAGAGCAAAAACACACGGGGCTAGAAGAAAAGCGGCGGCGTGTCAAAAATGAAGAGAAAAGACATACGGGATTAGAAGACATGCGACACCGAGCATATTAGCGAGTTAAAAATGAAAATGAAGAGCAAATACACACGCGGCTAGAAGAACAGCTTCGGCGTCTCAAAAATGAAAATGAAGAGCAGAGAAACATGTGTGAGAGAGAGAGAGAGAGAGAGAGAGAGAGACACACTTTTTATTATACATATCATCAATATACAAAAAACCACACCAGCCACTTTAGAAACTTAAAGACTTGTTAGTAGTGGCTGATAAACATTAATGAGCACCAATACCAACAACATATGAAACGAAATGAAACAAAAAAGTAGGAAAAAGAAAACAACAGGAAAACAAAGAATAAGAAGAGAGAAAAAAAATCATACTTAAAAAGACAAATCAATAAGCCATCCCATTTAAATTATTTACTTATTTCCTACCCTCTAGATACCCTCTAGATACCCTAGCTGCCACCTGATCACCATGTGCTTTCCAATTCAGATTTTGATCAAGCTGGAAACCAAGGTATCTCACCACAGCAACTTGTTTCAATGGCCTATTACAAAGAAATATTTCTCCATTTAAATCAACTGGACTTCCTTTCCTACTAAACAATATATAATGAGTTTTTAAAACATTCACTGATAAACGGCTAATCTTTGTAAAAATTAAAAGATGACTTAAAGCTTGATTAATTTTCTCCACAAGATCATCAGCATTTCTTGCAGCAGCTGAAAATACCGTGTCATCAGCGAAAGAAGTATTAACAACACCCGGAACATAAAACCGCATAGTATCTACATATACAAGATATAATAAGGGACCCAAAACAGAACCTTGCGGAACACCACAACTTATAAAAAATTTATTAGATATAACATCATCAAAACATACACGTATCGACCTCCCTATCAAATAAGATTCAAACCACTTTAAAATACTACCTGTGACTCCAAGTGACCTTAGCCTATCAATTAAAATTTCAAAATCAACCGTGTCAAACGCTTTTTTAAAATCTATAAAAACCGATAAAGTCATTTCACCATTTTCTATTGATGTATTGAGAAAATCAAGAAAATGCTGCATAGCATGAACAGTAGAATGTCCTTTCCTGAATCCGAACTGACTATCACTCAAAACACCATGTTTTGTTAAATGTGCACAAAGATTTTTATGCATAACTTTTTCGTACAACTTCGAGAAAACCGACAGCAGATAAATCGGTCTCCAGTTAGGCAGATCAGTCTTTGAGCCACTTTTGTGAAGAGGAATCACTCGCGCCTCTTTAAGCTTTTGCGGGAGTTCTCCCGATTTCAGTGATAAATTAATCAAGTAAACAAGGCATGGTAGGAGATAAACCGTAATAAGCTTGAATGTCTTAAGGCTTATGCCGTCACTACCTGAAGAGTTGGACTTAATACTATTTACAATTTCTTTCAACTCCTGCATATTCGTTTCTTCGGCCTCCATTATTAGTCCCAGGCCTCTATCATCAATGAAAGCTTCCTCACTTGTTCCTTGACTCAGTGGCTGGTCTTCCTTTTGAACCACTACACCAATCGTCGAGAAGTAGGCACCAAAGTGATTCACAATGCTCTGCTTGCCTTCGTAGACTTTTCCATCCACAATTAGTGAAGTTGGTGTATTTTTCTTTTTGTCATTACCCAACACTTCTCTCAAAACCTTCCATGTTCCCCTTGAGTCCCCCTTTGTTTCCCCAAGTTTCAATTCATAGTGACTCTTGACACAAGATCTTCGTAATGTATTCACTTGATTTCTTATTTTTTGAACTCTTCAAACATATCAGCACTTTGGCAATCTAAAAGTGACTGATACAGTAGATTCCTCTTCTTAATCATCTGAGTAAGTTCTGATGTAACCAGGGCTTTCTCGGTGATTCCCTTGTATTCCTCAACACTTTTAGTGGACATGTTTTATCATATATGGGCTGGAGAATATTCATAAAAATATCAAATGCATGGGATGCATCGTCTGTCTCATCAAAAACTGGTTTCCATGAAACCTTACATGTGATTAGAAGAGATGCGACAACGAGCATTTGAGTAAGTCAAAAATGAAAATAAAGAGCAAAGACATGCACGGTTAGAAGACATGCAACACCGAACATGAGAGCAAGTTAATGAAAATCGACGAAGACAGCAAGAATCGAAACATGTCAAAATTGAAAATGATAACGATGATGTTTGGATCTGGTATTCTGACATGGACAAGGTCATCAATGCGTACCATACCTGTGTTAAAAAACAAAGGTTCAGCAATACGCATTTCATAATGACGAAAGACAAGCCGAGGTAAAACGAACCAAACAAATTGAAAATGATAGCGAGAATGATCAGGTTTCAGATTTTGACATGGATAAGGTCATCAACGTTTACAATACCTTTGAAAATAAAAAACCTGGAATACTTAAATCGTTGAAACAGAAGTTTTTGTCCCACCACCTGAAAAATTAAAAGAAACAAAGGTTCGACGATGTGTCTCTCATGATGACAAAAGACAAGTCGAGGCAAAAGAAGAAGTTTTTGTCCCACCACCTGAACAATTAAAAGAAACAAATTTTGGGCGCTTGTCTTTTATAATGACAAAAGACAAGAGGAGCCAAAAGTTAAAGGTCCGATAAAAAAAAACGTATTTTTGCAAAGGCACTACTTCTAATTTAAAGTCCATTTGGACCTCATGACACCAAGAAAAGCCTTAAATTGTCTGCGTTTATATTTATATATATATATATATATATATATATATATATATATATATATATATATATATATATATATATATATATGTGTGTATATGTATATATATATATATAATATATTTTTGTATATATATATATATATATATATATATATATATATATATATATATATATATATAGTATAATATAGTTAGTGGTGTATATATACTATTAACCATAGTAAAAGTTCTCTGATTTTAATGTGTATTTATAACATCTAAATTTTCTTTTACTACAGGGTGACCCAAAAAGATTCGTACCCATATTTTATTCGATAAAAAATCCATTTTTTTACAAATATCCTTTGTGTTGCAGGACCTGAAAGGTGTTACTTGGGTTACGAAATTCAGTGAGCATGGGACGGTAGTGGACTTATTTCTAAAGCCACAGGGGAAACTTATTCAGGCAGGAAAGAGAGTGCAAGAAAAGAAGAAAACATTGCTGTAGTGAGGGACTACTCTGTTCAATTAAACGTGAGAACACGCCACAGTGACTCCCTTGTCATTCCGAGTTCTTGGCTGTGTCTACGTACTGATTTTCTAGGGCTGCGTCCTACTGAGTCCCTTACTGCAGCAATTTTTTCTTCTGTCCTTGCATTCCTTGCATGTCCTTGCACTCCCTTGTCATTCCGAGTTCTTGGCTGCGTCTATGCACTGATTTCCTAGGGTTGCATCCTACTGAGTCCCTCACTGCAGCAATATTTTCCTCTTTTTCCAGCCTGAATAAGTTCCCCTGTGGCTTTAGAACATAAGTCCACAACTATTTTGGAGACATTCGTCCAAAATAGGTCGCAAAATAAGTTGCGACAATTGAGAAGTTTTCGAAACTGAATTTGTACACTCTGGTATGATTTTGTCACAAAAGAGGTCTCCAGGGAGAATATCTTCTGCTGATTGGTCCAAGACATGTTTGGGGCAACTATAGCTCCAAACGATCATCCAAAGGTTCACCTTTTATGTCCTGCAACAGAAAGGATATTTGTTAAAAAACGGATTTTTTATCGAATAAAATATGGGTACGAATCTTTTTGGGTCACCCTGTACTTTATTATATTTTATATTAATTATCGTAGAATTTATCGGCTTTTGATGCCTGTGCATAAGTCTGGCTTCTTTGATATGCTGTGCAAGTTACATGACTTGTTTTAACGTCGTCATTAATGTAATGGACAAACGTAGGCTTCTAGAGTCCCTGGCATTTTTTTTAATTTATTACTGTGAAATAACAAATTCAGCCGAATTCAGTTAAAGTTCTCCCTGTAAGATAAAACATTCAGCCAAATTCAATACAACGCTTGAACTTGTGGATTATTCACATACTTAACGATGGTAGAAACCTCCAAAAGATGATAAGAACTTACCCAACGACGACAATATACTTTCCCGACTTTCGATTGCCTATTCTATTCAAAGTTGATAACTTCACTTTAGCCTTTGTAGTACCGTACAAGTCGACTTCGCTGGGGAGGAGACCGATTTCTTTAGCAAGAATCTCGATATGTTTCGGTGGTTGGGATCGAGCTACTTCAATATCACTGAAAAACATTATCATATCAAATCTGCATGATTTAATCATATCGAATCCGAAGCCTATTATATAAAGCGCTGCATTTTTCTGTTTTGCATATAATCAAAAACAGATCGGGAATTGTACTGTTCGATCCACTCTGGCAGCAAAAGTTTAAGAATCGAGTGGTGCTGGTGGGGAGAGGTTAGTTGTTAGAAGTCGCTCGATGCATCGAATGGTGACAAACAGCAAGAAGATTAGAGTGGACAGAGTTTGGAAGGGAGGAGGTATCTAACCAATATTATATATATATATATATATATATATATATATATATATATATATATATATATATATATATATATATATATATATATATATTATTTATATATATAAATATATATATACACACACATATATATATATATATATATATATATATATATATATATATATATATATATATATATATATATATATTTATATATATGTTATAAGTGTACAATTTAATATTAAAAGCCTACACAATTATAGATATACAATAGACCGTTATAAAGATTTCAAGTCGTAGGAAGTCTAATTATTTGACAAGCTTAGCGAGAATAACTACATACAAAGGGAAAAGTTTTGATTGGTCCCCTTGCCCCTACAATAGCGCTATAATACAGGTACAAATGACAAAGTAGTTAAATTTTAACGATTGCATGCCAATTTTTGTCCCATAAGTTGACACAAATTCATCAAAACACAAAAAAAGTAAAGAATCTTACGGCAGATGACTTGAAAACTCCAAATATTGAACAGGGAAAAATAAAACGTGATTTATTCTGCTACTTCTACCAAAAATATGCTAAAATAAAAAAAATAGAAGGAGGATAATTTACTGCCGGTAGATTAAAAGATCCGTACATTTAACCTTTATAGAAGCAGCATAAAAACATCTGCACGAAGGTGGGAATTACGAGAGACTATTCTCCTGAGATTGTTCCGGGAGACGCTCCCTTCAATGAAAATTGTGGCCGAAGAATGGACTTATCTCAAGTGTTAAAACCCCAACCTGAAAAGTTACCCCCCCCATCCTATTTCAAAGGTTCGGCTATATGCACGCCTATCAACCCAAGCAATTTTAGTATATTAAATCTAGAAAAAGAAGGTGCAAAGGGAATAGGAAACTGAACAGAAGGAAATCTTTGAGGCCTTAACAGGAGTGGAATATTCAAGAAGAGCTAATGGCACCATGGGGGGGGGGGTTAAAACATGACAAACCATGAACTAAACTAAACAAATCATAGACTAAAATATAATTAAAGATATAATTAGAAAATAAAATATAAATTAATAGGTAATAAGTAATAAGTCCCATAGGCAACAGCTTCGCTATCGAATGCTGCTACCAGTACAGAGTGAACAAAAAGCGTAGATAGATTTGGAATTCTGTTAGGTAACACTGAAAAGCTTTTTATTATTTTTTTTCCTTTTTCTTTTCATTTTTCCTCGATTTTTTTCCTTTTTTCTTTTTCTGGTTTCATTTTCCACTGTCATGAGTTTCGTACACACTTTGGGACTGTAGACCTATAGGATTCAGGAGATATCCTGTAGGTATGGTTATTGCATTGCAATAACTATATTTCGGTTCAGAAATGCCAGGTGCATCATTAGTTTGTATTGCTTTCCATATCCTCACAATCATCAATGGTTACACATTATCCGTCGCATGAACCAAAATCCCAATGACAACACAACATACTAATTTAAACCAATGACAATATAAAAAAAACAGGCGTAATATATTAAATAAGGTAGGTGACAAAAACGAAAAAAAATAACTTATAATAGTAAAAAATCCAAAAATTTCGACTTAACATCGAGAAGCCTTTATCAATGGAAAAAAAAATGATTTTTTTAAGACATGAAAACAAACGTTTTGCTATATTTTTACTTGTTCAAATTTGTAAATAGAAAGTCAGTGTGATCCAAGAAAGTATTTATAACACAGCACAAAATTCTATACAGTAAAAGCATTCGAAGATATTGCTAAACAGGCAAAAACAGGCGAAATACACTTCGAAAACGGGCGAAATACCTTAGTGTGCGCTTGGGAATCACCATGTTTCAATATCCATTAAGTCCTTGCCTTTTTGATCATATTAAGTTATTTTGAATAACAACAGTTTTATCATAGTCTCATAGTTTTAATCACAGAAAATTAATTTTAACCAGGGTAAATTCACTCTTGCAGATCATATATTCCAGCATACATTAAGTCTACATTTTAATAGCGGAAAATTCATAGATATGAATCATACAATTAGACGAAGTGTGCACAAGTGAGTCGAGATAACGTACTTATATCATTGTATATTACATTATATCATATGATTACAATAGATCATATTAGAAAAAAACACTTCAGTAAATTGAGATATGTACCAACATGTCCTTAGTTCTTTACATGATTATTAAGCAAAGAAAAAAAATCACCTGAAAGAAAGGAGCAATATTAAAATTTGAAACAAACAGAAATTATTCGGTATATGAGGGGGGGGCTTCCCTTCCCATACCCTTATTCTTTAGGCCAACGTCTTAAAGTTCTTCAAAAATGCATCTCGTTCAAATTCAGCGGCCCTTGTGTTCGAGTATTTTCTTAAAAAATTTAGGCAAAAGGTCAAACTTTAGCGTAGAGAGAGAGAGAGAGATGATTGCAAAACAGGCAGCTTCTCTCATATATGCAATAATTTTTGTCCGTTTTAAGTTTCAATGTTGTACTTACTTTTAGTTGAGAAAATATATTTTTTTTATTTAATTTGTCATCATTTTTTAAATAATGCACAGATATCCCCTTCTCCCCGTGTATAATTTCTTCTGGAAAATTTCCCCTGGACCTGTCCCCCTTAAAGAAAATTCTCCATGTGGAATCCCCTCCCCACGAATGAAATTCCAACCCAAATCTTTTCCGTAAATTTCCAATAATAAATAGCATGTTTACAATGGGCAAAGTGAATAACTTACAGCCCTTTCCTCGGGACTATGGGGGTTATATCATCCCCAAAGACATATTTATTGGACTTATCAATTATGCTGAATCAAATGGCTATCTCAAATAATTGATCGGATGTATTTAGGGAAAAATGGCATGGGAGGGAGACTAGTTGCCCTACAATCTTTTTGGTCACTTAAAAGAGCACTAGAACTTTTGATTTGCGTTAGAATCAGCATATTCCCGATCTCTTTGGACCACTGGTTCGATACGATCACTATAAGGAAAAAAGTAAATAAATTAATACGTATCTGTGGTCATTTTTCTTGCAAACAAAAACAAAATTCCACATTTTCTTAGACGGGAGCTTGAAATCTCTACAGTAGGGTTTTCTAATATGCTTAATTTGACGGCATGACTTTCATTAAGATCGCTTGACTTTTGGGGCTGTTCCCTCTTCTTCGAAAATCAGGAAAATTTTCTTAGACTCGTAGCTTCAGATGGGTAACATTAAACTTAATGAATTTTACATATTCTGAATAAGCATAAAAAACCAATTCTTTTGATGCATCTATTGCTATCAAAATTATGTTTTTTTTTAGTTTCACTTACTATTGAGCGGAGTCACCCCTAAGTATTTGAATGAAACTTAGTTTTTTAATGTTCACTATAGTAATACTTTTTTCTTGGTTAATATTAGAATTATGGAAACTATAGTGATGACAGTGGTCAAGTATGGTTCTGAAGCGTGAAAGCACCAAAAAACGGAGGAAGAGTTGTCAAAGTTTTCCAGAGAAATTGCCTACGGATTGCTTTGGGTACCCGACTGGCTGACCGTATCCCAAATATTAAGTTGCACAAAAAACATGGTTCTACCCCACTGACAGATACCCAAAGATTGTCCTCGTCGGTCAACCGTTTAGGGGCAAACAAATTCAGGTCGTCCCCAAACAGGGTGGGAGGATGTCATAAGAGAAGATTTAAGGAAAATAGGGATTTCTTGGGAGGGTGTAAAGATGGAGGCTTTGAATAGATTGGGACGGAGGAAGAGCGAGCGTAACTGTGCTGGCCTCAGGCTGATTGATGCTGCACTAAGTTGTTAGTAGTAGCAGTAGTACTATCTTAATAAACAATTTTAACGCCTTGATTTATTTCGTTTTAGCTATAGATAGCGTCAACGCCGAAGAAACCTAATTATGATTCATGCAAATATTTGTGTCAATGTTTTTCTTTTTTGTCTTCTTACTGGCCATAGGCACTTCTGTTTTTCTTAAGATTTCTTTCTTTGTCTAATTATGAGTGGAAAGGTTTTGTGATCTAAGAAATTATGTAGCTTATTGTTTGATACATGGTCAGTCAATCAAGCTGATAAAACTACCCTTAGACAATTACTCAGTCTTACATATCTTCTTGAGCCTTTTGAGGCACCTACAATTCAGAGTCACAGAGCATTAGATACCTCTAAACACAATAACTACTTAACGTGTCAACTCGCAAAAGTTTTAAACGTACGAAGCATAAAGACGAGGGCTGAAAATAAGCATAAAGGGTTTCAAGTAGTAATCTTTACGAAAAATAAGGTTTAATTCCACTTTAACAGGCAAGGAAGGTTTAGATGGTTAGAGAACTTTTTACTATAGAACAACCTCACGATAGAATGTCAAATACTGTACATTTTGCCGATCACTCTGAGGCAAAACGATAAGCAGAACGCGGATTGGTATACTGAATGGGATGGAAATAGATCATAAGAAATACTTAAAAGGAAATGGTATCTTCCAAACAATTTCTAAGACCATTGACTGTACATAAAAAAATGAAAAGAATTATTTTTGAAGAATAAAAAAATGAGGATAATTGCAGCCAGTGAAAAAAAAAATGTTTTTTCTTCACTGCCTGGAATTGTTCTCGTTTTTTCTTCCTCCAAAATTATTTTAATTTTGATAAAAACTTGCATAGATGTGTTAGCCTTGGATGGAATAAGCTACAATGATTTGTTAGTGGTTGAAAAAGTAGTATTCCTGACATTCATTGGGAGAGGAGATTAACAGTTTTTCGGGGGGGGGGAGTCAATAACTTTAAAAGTCTTAATTAAACAACCAGAAAGCTCGTTTTTATAGCCACTTCAAGTTTTGGGGAGGTGGTGGATGTTGGTACTGAGTATGGCCTTAGCAAAAACAATACAATTCCTTGAGAGACATTCCTACTAGAAATTATTTGAACAGTAACAAAATTAGGAAAATTCTAAACTATATTTAGCTCTTTCTTCAAGCCGGTTACCATGCATATTATGTGAGGTCACAGGGAGCACGAGAAAGGGAAAATGCGTTCCTTTAGTTAAAAAAAAAGAAGAAGAAAAAAGTAAGATAACTTGCTAGTAGGCAGTTGTAGCAACAAATCGAACGATTTCAAGCCAAAATATCTCACCCCCCCCAGGCTTTCACGACATGGTATCCTGGAACGTGGTTTTCCTGTTTTTAATATGTGTTAACCGAACGACCATTTAACCACGATACACACAGAACACCTATCTTTTAAGATGCCAAAAGATGTTTATTTATAAATTCATTGGTGAATTATGATCCGAACAAGCTGTATATCTAGAGAAACCATAAGATTTGAGTACATGAATAATGTTCAATAACAGATAAATTCTTGGCCAATCAAACTGTTAAGATCTTACTCCTTTAATACTATGTCATTCTTTCCTGATTTCATTTTTTGTACTCACCGTTGAGTTTTCATTTATGAATAACAGATTTGCTATAACGATAATAGCTTAAAGAGCATCATTGATAAAAATCACTCAATATTAGAAATTCAGTAACTATTTCCTCCACCAGTTGGCGGAATCTAAGATCCAAGACTGAAGAATAAAGATTATTTTCAGACGGAAAAAATATTTTCAAATCTCCGCTGTAACTATATTCTGATAGAAGTCAAGAGCAGGATTCCACACCGTCTGACCAAAAATAACGTCCATTTCGTCAATATAAGGTTCGATTCTGGTTTGGATGACGTTGAAAGCTCAAAATTCCAACAGGAAAGGTTTTCTTTAAACAAATAAAATCTTCCTGTTTAAAAGATTAACTATTGGAGAAACTCAAGTTTTTTCATTCCTGAATGAAACAAATCTCATTCACTTAATGCTATTGCTTCATTTAATCACAACTGCTTGAACAAAATCACATATATTAGAAATTCAGCTGTCTCATCGCGAAGTTCGTGGGGAAGAACTGTCATGGTTTTCTTCATGCCTCACCTCTTCAAATGTCTCACTCATGCCTCAATACGTTCTAAGGCTGCTAAAGCACAGGGCAAATTTCCAATCGCTTACGGAGCGCCTCAAGGTTCAGTTCTTGAACCTTTACTATTTTTTATTTACACCAATGACCCTTAGCGGCTTTTTGTACCACATCGCCAAAACTTTGCTGCGGATTATTTCAGGTATACCAATGTCGAATCTAACCAATAGCTGCATTCAATAAGCATGAAGAAATGATCCCATTTGCTGGTCACAGTACTTAGGGAATCGGGACACATATGAATAATCCCCAGTTGACTTACAAACAATGAGCGGAAAAATTTATCATTGGTTTGACACTATTCTTCAGCTCCGAATTAAAGTCATGCTTGCATATTTTTTCCAGCATAGGTAAAAGTTGCCCAACAATAGGGGAGCTTCCAGCTATAGGAAAAAATCTAACATTTAAGCAGTATATTCAGATGATAAGAGTCAAGGTTTCAATAAGACTGGGAATACTGCAAAAACTTAAGCAAATTTTTCCTTTTTGTATTCTCATTCTCCGTCTTTTATACTGACCTCTTATCTATCCTTATCTATACTACTGTCCATCCACTTGGATGTCTACTTTTCCATCTGTACTTTCGCCCATCCGTAATCTCCAGCTGAAAGCAACAGAAGATCTCCAGTCCACCATACATTCTCCTGTCCATCTATTAAAGCTGAAGGATATGCATTCAGTTTCATTGCATTCAATGGCATTTCAGTATTCCCATAAAGATCTCCCGTCATGTTTTTCTGGCAGGTTTCAACGTGTGATTAGAGTCAACCCATATGCAGTTCGAAATCGGGAGGGCATATTGGTTCTTTCCACCCCCTCAGTGCATTCAGGCTTTGGCCTGGCCGTTGCTGAGGGGTGTGCCTACAACTATAATCCTATTGGGTTTTAGGATTCCCATACTCTTGATTCCTTTAAAAAACACCTAAAAAGACTTTGTTTGAGAAGAAAAATTGAAATCCAAAATAATTAAATAAAATAGTATTAAAAAAAATATTTAACAGAGTGTAAGTTGTCTAGTATTTGTACAAGGTTGGCGTTGGTTTTTATATTGTTAATGAAACGAGATCTATTAATGTTGAAAGGCGACGCGGAGGTCGGTTGTCTTTGTGTGAGCATTGGGTGTGTAGACTTCTTATTTATTTTTTCCTAGGCCTGGTTCAGTACGAATGATTAAAATATATTGCTAAATTTGTTTTGTTTTCCCAGTTACCAGGTCCCTTTGGATGTTTTTGGAATTTAGAGTTTTAGTATTTAAAGAATAAAATAGCTTGAACATGATTTAATCCACCAACGAGAGTGCAACTTGCCAAGCATTTTGATAATGGTTTCATCAATCTCCTTAGATCTACGATCAGAGAAGAGAGAGGGCGATCAATTCCAGAAAAAAATCTCAAAATTATGCGTTGAAGCTATGTTCTGATAAGATTCGAATATCACGTTGGCGGTGGTCTAATGAAAAAAAAAGTCTTCTTTCAGGCGAAATATTCGTTTAATTCCTGTTTCAAATCAAAATTTAAAGTTCACTTTTCCGGCCAACAAAGTTCTGATTAAAACAAATAAATGCTTCCTATTTGAAAGATGGACTATTGAGGAATTTGAGCCATTTTCATTCTTTAACAGAGATGCCTCAGAATGTAGGGTAATAACACCACTTAAATAGCATTACTAATAAAATCACTCAAATAGCATTACTAATATTAAAAAAAAACGTGGATTATGCCATCGACCAACAGGAGTGCAACTTGACAGAAATTTCGATAGCACTCAAATCAATCTCCTTGACCAGAGATCAGAGAAAAAAGAAAGTCTATTTCCAGATAAAAATCTTCAAATTATATACTGAAGCTATGCTCAAATAGAAGTCAAATCTAACGTTGGCAGTCGGATTTCGTTCCGTCTGGTGAAAAGAAATGTTTTTATTTCTGCAAAATTTTATTTCTTCGGATCAGAGTGAAAATTTCGCTTTTTCTGCTGACATAGCTTTATTTAAAACAAATAGAAGTTTTCAAGCAAAAATGAACTATATAGGGTGCAATACTGAAAGAACGTACAATAGGTACTTCGAATAGACAATCAGAATTTTTTTTCCACGACAGTTTCTTTGCAGATTCTAGAAGATTTCGTTTTCAATTAACGCATGCCAGCCAGATTCTACATTGCATTATCACTTAGTCGTTTTCCCCTAACAAAGTTCACCATCTTCTTTCAAATAATCAATATTTGACTCATAAAAATCTGTTTCAGTCAGAAGAAAATCGTCCTCAGTGTTCTGATTAGTCAAAAATCACCCAATGATGAAGCTGTTCCAAACACGAAAAAGACACAAAAGAGATCACATTGGAATGTGTTACTGAGTCTAAAAGCGGGATATCTTAATTGTATCCAACGAAAACGAATACGTATAGTGGTAGTAGTTCTATTACTACTACCAACAGCTCACTGCAGCACCAGGCCACCTGAGACCGACACAGCACCATGAGCTCCCCTCCACCCCAATCTATTCATAAGCCTCCCTTTTTAACCTCTCTCATGAAGTTCAAATTTACGTTAAATACTTACTGATGACCTCGTGCCACCTCGGTCAGTGACGACGAAACGATCTCACATCACCAAAAGTAGCAACATAATTTTTCATTATCGTATTCAGTTTAAGGAAATAAAAAATAAACTAAATTTGATACAGAAATAATTTTTATTAATAAAAAAAGCCACTGATTTTATTAACTAAAGAGACAGCCTAAATGTTCAGCAAAACTTAGTTAAGGTTTCTTCCACCTGCGGTATTTCACGCTGCGTGGAATTTTGCAACTAAAAAATCTAAATATTTACTGTAATTAGAGACACCTCCTAGAACAATAGCTCGTATTTTTATTTAGACTACCAAGAATAATGAAAATGAAATCTAAGTGTTTGAATTTATTACACAACCACATATATCTTACACAGAATCTTACACAACCACATAGATCTTCATAAATTAAAAATAATCATGAATCCAATTTTTACCGAAGAAGAGTTTTTGATAGTAGTTTGCGCCAAATCAGAAAAAAGAAACTTAGGTAAAAAAAATACGCTAAACACACGTGACAACAAATAGCAAGAGGGTGTAGCTTCCCTGTGAAGGTGTATTTGTGTTTGAGAGTCAAAAAATTGTAACGTTTTAATTTTTAAGGACAAAAATTTTGCCAAGGTTTTTTTTTACTATTTAATTTAACGCGGCAACACTGACATGTATTTGGTACTGCTCTAAACATATAAGAGTTTGAGACAACCAAACCTTTGAAATCGCAGGTTTTCACGTATGAATTGACCTAGAATGGGTCCAAGGGGTCAAAAATGTTTTTATTTTGATTTGTTAGGTACTTCAAATCTAAGAAATACTTGTACATGATGGGTGAAGCTCCTTACAAATTTACTTTTTTGCATTAACCTTTGAACAGACAAACATAGGCTGAAACTTATTTATTTCCATGCCCAATTAGAAAAGTTCTAAGATCAGTTTTGTTTCCTTTCTCCTGAAAAGTTGATATTTTTTCAACCTTTGGTTTCTATTTTTGAAATCTTTTAACACGCCTTTTTCGATTATAAATCTAGGGGAGCCATTAAACCTAAATAGCTAGAGAAAATAATCATTTTAAAACTGCTTGATAAATAAAATTGCGAAAAACTATGGTAAAGTCAAAAACCTTAAAACCAAACTAGATAGCTAAAAAACGTATAAAATTTGAAACCGTTTTTTTTAATTTTTTTTTTGCAATTGTATGATATACCCTCGACCTATTATTCTCTATCTAAGTAGGACTTGTTTCTCTGACAATCAATGCTAATGAAATATACCTTAATGTGATAAAAACATAATACTTTTGATACAAATTTGGGCTATATATTTGCACACTAAGAGGGGGGGGGTAAAGTATAGCGGGTCTGCATGCCTCTATTCTGTCACTTTTCTTTGTCTTGTCTCCCGCTAACCTGGAAGAAACTAATGAAAAAAACACTGTTCTACAATGCGTCAATGAATGAACAATTTGAGTGATTGGGATTTATCATACAAGTACCTTCTTTTTTTTTACAGTGGTCAAAAATCTCTGCTAGAAGCTATTTTCTGAGAAAAAAAGCCCATGTAATTCGACTTTTAGCCGTTCAAATGTCTAAGAGATGAGGTTTTAGTACTTATCTATAGAAAAAAAGACCCCGCTTTGTGACTCTAATCAGGAACTATATTTCAAAAGACAATAAATGCGTGGAAAGTAAAAAAGAAATTTAATGAAAACCTATAAATGTTAATAAATACAAAACTAAGTATTTATCTGCGCCCAAAACTAAGAATTTTTCTAAAAATATACCTTGGCACCGGTGATTTTAAAACTAAAGGCAGTGTTGCAAGATTCCACTTTTTGGAATAAAGCTTTTCAGCATATTTTTGGGCAGCAAAAACAGTGTTTCGCATAAGCATAGCAACAGTCATTGGACCAACGCCCCCAGGAACTGGTGTTATATAACTGGCTACGGCTTTTGCTTCCTCAGTGGCGACATCACCAACTAATCTTTGTCCTGACTTTTTTGTCGGATCTGGAGAAAAGATAAATTATCAATGAAAATAAATAAATTTTAATGATCATTATTAATAAAGCTCAAGAAAAACTTAAAAGACTAGAAATTCAAGCCGATCTTCCGGAAAATATTCCTGAATACGAAGCAATACAACAATGCAAAAATTATAATATTTATGTAGTATATTTCGCTTATATAATTGTAGCAAAGGAGCCGGGTTTTTTTCGTCAAGAGCCGCCTTTCGTCAGTTCGGCAGCTTGGTCGGATGAGTCCATAAGTTCACTTCAGAAGACAGCTCGGACCATCGGTCCTTGTACATTTTTTATTATTTTTTTTTCAATTTGTATTTTTCGGATTTTAAGTATATGTATATTCTTATGTCAACATAAATCCAATTCAATAAGGATACACAAGGGATAATCGTTCATGCACTACCCAATTATGAAGAGAGTAAATACCAGTACCAAGAAGCCGGTCAAATATGTAGTTATCATATTTCCAAAGTATATGAATACATCTGTTCAAGACCCCCTAGAATAGAGGCTCGAGAGTTTTTGTTGATACCAAGGGATGTTTTTTTGCAATTTTTTTTTATTTATCATAAAACAGGCTTCATCCTTGTACACGTTTTAGGAAAGAAGGAATGTTTTATTTTTAGCTTTCAATTTTTAAAACGTACGAATATTGAATATTAACAAATAAGAGGAGAAAAGTCTAGTAATCAAAGTGCAACACCATGCACTTTATGATTAACTGCAGAATTTTTTATGAAAGCCATACTACTGCAATCCCGACGATAAATTCAAAATACCATCAGACTTTCTCCTGAAATCGCCAACATTCCACAAAAAAAAAAACTAAAAAGACATTACACAAAGGATGATGGGAATTATTAAGAATATAATTGCATTTGGAATACAGTAGCATAAGAAAACCTATCGCAAGCAATTAAACTTTGTATAAAAAAAAAAGAAAAACAAAAAACCCAAACTATGAGAAGCTGAATTTACCTAATTCTATTTTGAATCCAGCATAAAAAATTATTAGTATATCTTATTTCGGTTTTTAGTCGAAAAAATTTGATCTGCTTCCTAAGCATTAACCGCATAGAGTATTACAAACATGAGTAGAGACTGTACTAATGGATGTCAACCACCCGAAAGTTCTGGATGAGGGCTGTAAGTTAAGCAATTTGTTCATTGTTTACACAGTATATGTTATGGAGAAAGGTATGCATTTTCAAACTTTACTTTCCAAGAAGACGAAGGGTATTCATGTGAGCCTTTTAGAGAATGTTGAGGGGAGTGTTGAACTAAGTCAAAAGAAGCTCTATGAATGCAAATTGTCAAAATAGTGTACCTCAAGAATTGATTTGGGTATCAAGTTGAAACTTTCAGAGAATACTAAGAGGGGAAGATCATACTTAGAGGGAAATTTATTGCCTTAATATCCTCAGTTTTAATAGCTGTAGTAGTAGTAGCAGTAGTTGTAGTATCAATTTTGGTAGCCTAAGCTTTAATGGCAGTAGTAGTAAAAGAAGTAGTAATAAGAGCAACAATAGCAGTAACTTGAGTAGAAGCAGTTGCATTAAGATGCAAATATTTTCTTTTGGTTAGTTCAACATCCCTCACGACAAGCCCTGTTAGTTTCAACTTCAAAAACCAAACACTTCCTCGGAAATTGTTGTTACACACTTTTGACAACCTGCATAAAGAGGGAATTTTCTGATTCAGTTCATTCCCCCCCCCCCCGCTCAAAATTTCTTGAAAATCTCACCTTCATGACTTTAGATATAGTTGTAATAGTAGTCAAAGTAGTATTACTGATATTACTAGTAATAGTATTGAATGGCGGTAGTAATACTAGCAACAGTAGTATTAACCAATTGCTTTCTGGTCGGTTGAACATCCCTCTCATCAAGTTCTCGAAGTTTCAACTTAATTCAATGAGCCATTGCTATGACACTGCTGATATGTCCTTCTTCATAACCTGTATATTTATATTATCCTTGAAATCTTCATCTCAATGCTTGTAGTTGCAATAGAAATAGTAGTAGTAAATACAGCAGTAACAGTAGTATTAGCAGCAGTGTGCACATATTGCCTTTTGTTGCCATGATCTTCCCCTCTAAGAATTCTCTGAAAGTTTCAACTTAATACCCAAATCAGTTCTTGAGATACATTATTTTGATAATGTGCATGCATATAGCGTCTTTTGATTTAGTTCAACACTCTCCGTAACATTCTCTGAAACGCTCACTTAAATACCCTTCGTCTTCTTGGAAAGTAAAGTTTAAAAATGCATACCTTTCTCAATAACATATACTGCGTGTAAACAATGAACAAATTGTACGACAACAAATGGCCATCTCAAAATTTTTATCAGATACATTTTTGGGAAAATATGAGCTGTGGGTGGGGGGGGGGGGGTATCTGCCCACCGATAAATTTGAATCTTAAAAAGAGTACTAGAACTTCTGATTAAAAGGGCACAAGAGCTTCCGGACACCAATCCAGTGATCCCACTCCGAAGTTTATGCGACCACCCTTTCTATAAAAACATTATATGCTCCCAGGGCATAACTTACAACCCTAAGCCCGAGGGCTGCGGGGGAGGTGGGGGTTGCCATCCTCAAAGACATAATTTCCGGACCTTTAACAATGTTGAACAAAATGGCTATCTTAAGAATTTGATTGGATGTGTTTTGGGAAGTAGTGGGTGTGGGATGGGTGTTATTTGCCCTCCAATCAACCCTGACAATTAAAAAGGGCACTAGTCCTTTCAATTTCCAATCAAACGAGCCTTTTTCGAAGTTTCTACGACAACTCCTTCGATACGAAATGCTCTGATCTAAACACCAAAAAAATAATAATAATACATTGTGCCCATATCGCTCTTTACTTAGCCAGCGCTATTGCGCTGCCTATGATTAAACTATATTACAGAAAAATTTGCTTAGGCTGTTAGCAAGGAAGCATTCTAATTCTTAATTCTTGGATATATAAATTCTTGGCTTAATGGAGCTCTTTACTTTTCTTTGAAAAATTTGTTTTGTGGAAGTTTTTAAAATTAATTTATCAACAGATAATTTCTGTTCGTTTTGAGTTTCATTTATTTATTGATAGTGATTTGCGGTAGTTTTACGCTTGGAAGATTAATTAACTTAATTTTTGCTCATTCCTGGCTTGATGGACCTTCTTTGAAAAACTTGTTTTTCTTAGTTTTTAAATCTTAGCTTTTAAAATTAATATATCAATAATAAAGTGTTGATTACCTGGTATGGCATTGATGCCACAGTCAACGACTACCGAGCCTGGTTTGATCCAACTTCCTTTGACCATTTCAGGCCTACCAATACCAACAACTAAGATGTCTGCATTAGCACACTGCAATTAAATAGAATTTGAGAAAAAATGAGAGTGATTATTCCACGAGCTGCGATAAGAAATAATTGTCATCAGTAGCACTGACGCCGCCATTATCGGTAACCAACTGAATGAGCTTCCTTTGACCATTTCAAGGCGACTACTGCCAACAACTTAGATGTCTGCTATAGTTTACCTCAACTACATGCAATTTTACAAAACACTAGACTCTTTCTTCTATGGACTGAAAGAGAAATAAAAACTTGCTAATAGGATATTGGCATGCTTGCACGGGTTTAGCAAGAAGTGATGTAGGTAAGGAGAGATACATGATAGCAGCTACCTCCACTAGATTATAAAAACGTAAAAAAATCCTTTGGACACGAGAAAAATAACTGAAATGGGGGATAAGGTAAATTTGATGTCCTAAATTCCTACTTTGAAAGAATCGTTGTTTCCAGAGTCGGTAATATGTGGTACTGGATGTTAGTACAAAAGGAAAGAGACTTTCCCCCAAAAAATGCACCTCCAAGTGGTTGACTTTCCCTTTTTTAATGAAGTACCAAGGACAGTGAGAAAAAGTTGGGTGGTTAGAATTCTTTATTGATAATTAAGTTTTTAACGAAAAAAAACCTCCATATGAAGTTAAGTGGTTTTGG
Organism: Artemia franciscana; assembly: GCF_032884065.1. Taxonomy (NCBI): domain Eukaryota; kingdom Metazoa; phylum Arthropoda; class Branchiopoda; order Anostraca; family Artemiidae; genus Artemia; species Artemia franciscana. The sequence continues at coordinate 30,873,181 of NC_088866.1, forward strand.
GTCGTAGGCGGCACAAATTTGAAAAAAAAAACAGAAACACAGGAGGAAAATTAGCCAAAAATAAGCTAAACCCATATGGCAACAAGACACTTAAGAAAATAAAGCTCACCTTGAAAAGGGTAATTGTCATTGCTAATCAATAGATTGTTAATGTCTGAAGTTAAGGACTAGTTTATTTACCGACTAGTTTAACTTAAAGCAGCCTATTTCACATAAGGAATAATTTATAGAGTCACCTTTTAATTTAAGGACTTGCATTTGATTTAAGGACTCGTCAAATTTAAGAAATGATTTAACCAAAAAAATTTAGGCTAAGTCACCTAAGGACTAGTTTAAGGAGTCACCTTCTCATTAAAGAACTAACATTTTAAAGGACTCGTATTTAATTCCAGGAACCATGTAATTTCACTTAAGCTTAACTTCAGCACTTTGAAGGACTTAATTAACGACTCACTTTTTAATTTGAAGACTCACATTTGATCTAGGGACTCACCTCTAGCTCTAGACCTGTCGTCTTAGAGTGACACACAGTGACGGTGGCGTTGTTCCACTTCAAGAGTTCAGCAACAGGAGTGCCAACAATCTTACTTCTACCAATGACCACTGCTTTCTTACCACTAATAACGATGCCAGATCTGAAGGGAAAGTACACAAAATGAAAGATGATATAAAGCAATGTGAGATGATGTAGGGAATGTAAGATGAAATAAAGCAATAAATATATTGCCAACTATAGTGTCATTGCTTCCGCAATGCCGAAATTTTTCGGGGCTTTCCTGAATGGAATCGAAAATTCTGTAGCTTTTCGTCATTCGTAAATATACAAGGGGTAAAATAAATTTGCCGACTTCCTGGTTTCAGTTCACAAAAAAATTAAATAAAATCACAATAGCTGACCTACTTCCAAATGGTGGCTTTAATACTCCTTTTATGTTGTTTTCTGCAAGGTACCTTACACTTACAAACTGCTTATACTATCGCTGCTTTACTTTTTTTCTTGGGATGAGGGGGCAGCGGCTTCAATTCACGAAACTTTACGGGGGAGGGGTGGGGCAAAATTGTCAATTTTTCCGGTGAAAATACCAAAAGAAAGGCATCTCTCAACAGAAATATCCCCCCCCCCCAGAAAGTCATTTTTCAACTACGAGGGGGGAATTATGGGAGGCATGGCAACTCCCCCGATGGACGCCACTATCTGAGGCAGTAAAGCTTTCTTCAAGTGAAAATTTTGTGGCTCTTTTATGTCGTCTTTGTCGCATGAATTTCAAACAAACTTACTTAAGATTACCGTAGGTGATTGAGTGAGCAGATAGCTATTTCAGAGGATGAATAAGCAAGCATATGGCTTTTTCTGGGGATGAGTGAGTAAGTAGATGGCTCTTTCTGAGGATGAGTGAGTAAACAGATGACTGCTTGTGAGGATTAGTGATTAAGCAGATGGCTCTTTCTGAGGATTATTGAGTAAGCAGATGGCTCTTTCTGAGGAGGAGTAATTAAGACAATGGCTATTTCTAAGGATGAATGAGTAAGTAAGATAGCTCTTTCTGAGGATGAGTGAGTAAGCAGAGGGTTCTTTCTGAGTATCACTGAGTAATCAGATGGCTCTTTCTAAGGAAGAGTGAGAAAAAATATTCTGAGGACGTTCCATATTTTCATTAGCCTATGAGTAATTTTAGTTTCAAATCAGAAAAAAATCACTGGGGCTGAGCACAGATCCCTTCAATTGACGATTTTGCGGCCCTTCTACCTCGTTTTTGCCGTGTATATCTTGGACAGTCTTACTTTAAACTGCTATAGATGAGTGAATAAGCAGATGGCTATTTGTGAAGAATCTCCTTACTTTCATTAGCCTATTGGCAAAAAATTGCTATATGTAAGAAATTATAGCATTAGTATTACTTTAAACATACTATATTAATTTTACTATTATACTTATTTATTTATAATATTAAATTATACTTATATTATATAATCATATTCTATTATATATAAAATAGTATTTACTATTGTATTATATTTATTTTTGCTATTATATTTATATTGTAGGCCTATAAAATATAATAGTAACTTTATATCAAGAAGAAAAAGAAGAAAAAAACCTTTTTATCAATTCCAAGCAGCCAGCCGGCGTACAGGGAATAAATCCACTTGTCAGATCTCCGACAGCAAGACGACCTTGATTCACTGAATTCAATCCGTCCACATCTTTCTCCGGGTCTACAGTATCTGTTATCAATGTGGCATCAATTTTGTTTTCAGAGTCTAAGGGCATCTGTACAATAATGCCATGAATATTAGAATCAGAATTTAGTTTCTTTATTTCGGCTATCAATTGATCTTGGGTGATCGAGCGAGGAAATATTACGTGACTGACTGATATGCCGCATTCATCACCAGCTTTTACTTTTTGTCTAATGTAAACGTTTGAATCTTCTCTGGAACCAACCTGAAAGTATGAGACTGATTATTGATTCGACTCTTCGGATCAGGGGTCCTGAAGGGTTAAAACTACGAAAATTTACGGTCACCAATTTTCTTATTATTCCAGGAGTATTCTTAAGACGAGTCACGAGTAAGGATTCCCCCTCCCCTTTCAGTAATAAAATTTATCATGTTTTGGGGTAATCAAATGGTTGTAATAGAGGTGATTATTCAGAAATATTAGATATCATTATAAAATCTAACGCAACATCATTAAAAGCACCTTGACCAAATTTATGTAATTTTATATTCAACTTGAATTTGAGAAACAAATATTCTTAAAAGGGGTTTACTAAAGGGGAGAGAGAGAGAGAGAGAGAGAGAGAGAGAGAGAGAGAGAGAGAGAGAGAGAGAGAGAGAGAGAGAGAGAGAGAGAGAGAGAGAGAGAGAGAGAGAGAGAAAAAGAGAGAGAGAAGGAGATACTAAATACCTGAGAAAAACAAACTATTAAAAAGTATTTACTAGATAAGACAGAAAAAATGAGCAAAAGGGAGACGGAGAGAGAGAGGGAAGGAAAATAGAGAAAGAGTAGGGATGCTAAATACCTTTTTTTCAACCTTTCTCTCCCTCCCTCCAGGGGTTCCCTGATCGCTCCCTCGGGATCTGACCTGTGTGTGTCTATATATCCATGCTTTCAAAGTTTTACTCTTGTTTTCTTAGTATAGGATATAATGTTACTTTATTACATAGTTCTGAGTGCGTTTAATCAACAGTAAATTTACAACAAAACAATTTCAGCACACTCACCCCTATAAGGCTCCTTGGCCAGGAAGGAACAGTGGAGAGAAAAAAAAGTATACCAGCAAAAAATATGAACAAGAAAAAAAAATCCAATCTCCCACCTCAAAAATCTCCAAAATCGCAAGCTAGGCAGGGGAGTAGCACATGATTTTAAATTAAACAATCAATAAAACTGAAATAAATCATGTTGAAACGAACAACCAAATCCTGTCTAGAGACATCAACTGTGGGTGAATCTAGAAAAAAAAAACTCAGTTATTAACTAAAATTTCTTCAGCTGGATCTTGCTATACTATCTATGGTGCTTGCAGTTTATATTTAATGTATGATCCATGTTAAAAAAAAAACAAAGTTTTGATCTTTCCTTTCTGTCAATTTTCTATTTAAAAGAGGAAACAATTTACAATACAGAAAAAAAAAATCAAAATTAAACGCCAAAAAAGACGCACAGTAAAACATGCTTCTTGAATAAATCCAAAATTCTTTAATGTACACAAAAGCAAAAAAAAGACAACGCCTGCTTGATTAGATTCCTTTATAGCCTCAATTTAAAAAAAAAATAGTACACTACTTAATAATTGAGAATTTAAGAAAAAAACTTAACATAAAAAAATTAATTTAAAATTTTATATTTTAATTTAGAATAATAATTTAAACAATATAATAATTATTAATATACTTAATAATAATAAGTTAAATAAAACAACAATTACTAAATTAAATAATAACAATATGTTAAAAAGGTTTTTTATTTATTACAAAATTCATTCAATTTGAATTTAACTTAACATCAAAATTAAATTAAGAAGAATAAAAAAGAAACTAATATTTCATGGGGTTTCAACCGAACCCAATGTTCACCAATCTATCTCTAGTACACGGTCCAAAAAAGGCACTCTTAAAACAGAAAAAAATAAATAAAGCGAGTCTAAACAGTCGATTTTGCATATTCTTGTTATAGACTTTGTAACAAGTTTATTACGATTCTGATAATCTTGCCAGCATTCAGAGATTATAATAATTTTCTTTGCTAGAATAAAATAAGAAAATTACCAAAATTGACTACTGTATAATCACACAGAGAAAGACAAACGAAGATTTTATGCCTTCATTCATAAAAAACAACTTTTTTTTACTTTTTTATTTACTTTGAGCTAGATCCTACATATATTCTTTTGTTTTTCAGGGTTCCTTTTATAATTTTTTGGTGTGAAATATAAGACTGGCAACAGTTGGTTGTGAAAGGCATTGTAAAAATGAAACTATGTCTTTTGCCTAAGTGAAGCTTCCCTAGTTCCATAACAATATTGGTTGCACTAAAAATGGCTAAATACCTTTGATTTAGCAAACTAATATATAGCGTCTACCAATAAACCAAAATCATTAATCAATTTCCATCAAAAGCTCAGCAACAGCAACTGAAAAGAAGATCATAATATAAAAACATTGTGCAACTGACAAAAAAAAAACAGTGCCATCTACCTGGATAAAATATTTTTCTATATACAGTTTTTTCAGTCTCATGCCAATATCTTCTTTTGGGTATTTACTGCTTTGGAATTAGCATTAATCTCATTGATAAGATCGTATATAAATCACGTTATTACTGCTCAAGAGTCATCCCGATACCGTAACTTTGAGGGAGGGGATCCAGTGGTGTCAATTGGAAGGGCAGAAGGGGGAGGGGTATTCCCTCCTAGATTTTAAAAATTGCGTTTTTCCACCATATACATTGAAAATAACCCTTTTCAGTACTTTTATTCATTAAACTGAAAAACATCCCTCTAGATTTTAAAAAATAATTTTTTTTTCCTCACACCCTCAATCCAAATTTCCGTAAATTAACGCCACTCAGACGAGTCAGTTCCACGTATCACTACACAGTTCTCTTCTTTGTATATTTCGTATCTTCGTATCTTCTTCGTATAGCATTTGTATATGAAATTAGTTGAGATAAGTTATAAAGAGACAATTTAGTGCTCAATGATGAAATGTGTAATTATTTGCTTGTTTTTTTTTTCTTTTTTTTTCCCTAAGATTCATTCTTGAGGCCCGATATTTGTGTGTATATGATATCGAATTGTTTATTTTGGTGTTTTTTTTTTTAAATTTATTTGGGATTGAGACAGATAAATATAAACTCCATATCTGATCTAGAACCATGGTCACTTCCCGCATCACTCTTGGGTATAAAAAAAAAATCTCCCAACAGAGGTAATCCAAATATTTACCATACATCTCACAAAATCGAATAAAATTTAACATATTCACATTATTCATAAAAATCTAACACAATCTAATGTGTTTTATCCAAAGTTTTTCTAGGGGTGCGCTGGGACATTTCTTAGGTGAATTACACCTATAAGCAGCTACAGAAGGGGAGAGGAGGCTTAAAAGCTAATTCAATATATCTTAAACCTAAAAACAAACCGTATTTTTAGCCATCTTGTATGAAATCATCTGTCAAAACAACTATTCACTTCTAAATGAGCAAAATACATCTGTAGAAGTGTGAAATTTGGGCTAAGACTTTCAAGGCATTTTCGAAAAGAAGTAGAAGGGTTTGATGCTTTTCAACATTGATTTCTAGTTATAAATCAGCCTACCAAAATATAACCTAACCTTAATCAACTTAATCCATTTGAGAGCTTTAAGGTCCTCTAGACCTGTAGTGCTCTTGTGGCGATTACTCCCAGTCGAACCTCCACTGCTTCTTCTTCTCCCACTCCTTGTCAAGTTGATTTTTGAAAAACTGGATGGAAGGAGCACTGACAGTAGAGTCCTTCAATTCATTCCAGTGTTTAACTACTCTTCTTGAAAACTACATTTGACGAATTCTTGATCTGGAGCTTAATTTAGGTAGCTTGAGCTGCTAAAATGTTCCTCATCTGAAGCTGACTTTAGGCTTTTTTAGGCATTAACTACAACCAAGGTTAGGTTAATAGGTCAATACTCAGGTTTGGTGCGGTTACCTTTTTTGAACACCAGAATTATGTTGGCTACTACCCAGTCTGCAGGAAGCTCTTCAGTGGTAAGTGACGTCTGGAAGATTCTTGTGAGGGGATCTGCTATCACTTCTGCAATTTCTTTTAGTAGCCTGGGATGTATATTATCAGGTCCTGTGACTTGTTAGCATTCAACTTTTTTAAACGTTTAAGGACATATGTAGATTATACTCGGGTACTTTCCATTGGAGCTTTTATATTGTAGTTGGTGGGGAAGGTAAAGGGCAATCAGAGACATTAGTGAAAACTGAGAAAAATTACTGGTTCAGTAAATTAGCAAGTTTATTAGTCACTGCAACTTCTCCATCTTGCTTGGTTATCAGTTTTTAATTATATTGTGGTCTTGGCTAGAGACATACTGCCAAAACGTTTTTGGGTTAGTTTTGGCTTCATTAGTAAGTTTAGATTCCAAGTTCGTATGCAAGACCAGCGTCAAATTTTTAAGATTGTTCCATCTATTGCAATACTTCTTTCTGTGATTAGCTGATTAGTGCTGTTTATCTTTCTTTCAATATCTGCTTTTACGGTCGATTTCCTTCTTAACCTCTCTTGTCATTACTGGGAGTGTTTTTGATTTGGGTACAAGTTTACTTGAAGTGTACTGATTTGCTTAATTTATTAGTATTTCCTTGAAGCGCTGCGATTGCTGTTCTAGAGAGCCAGATAGGACGTCATCCCATGCAACGCTTCTAGGATCCATTCGAATCTTCTCATAATTAATGAAGGTCTTCTTGATGTAGCAATTTGTTGTTCTGAGAAATGTTGTTCCAATATGTAAGGCATCATAATCACTCTTCTCAATTGCGGGCACGTATGAAGCGGACAGAAGTACTGCTCGTCTTCAGAGAAATACCAAGTCAAGAGGGCTTGGTTGCTGATCATCTCTAAAACGTATAGGCGCTGGTTGACGATTTGGTGGAGAAGAACATCATGAACAATATCAATGATTGGAATCGTAGGACCAGAAAAGACACAGGTAAACTGGTCTTTCCAGGTTATGTTAGTCAGGTTGAAGTCACCTGTAGTTAGTAAGACCCCACGGTGGGAGTCTGTAATCTTGCGGATGAGCTCTGCTAGTTTCCTATCTGTTTTCTCTAGTGATTGGGCAGATGGACTTCTGTAAACACAGCCAATTCTGGCAGGAGGATGGCTTTTATTCTCAGTAATTGAAATATCGAAGAAAATAGTTTCAGCATAGAGGCAACCAGCGGAGTAGCTAATTAGGGTGACGGTGTACGAGGTTTTGACCAGTGCCAGTGTTCACTGGGGGCAATAATTGGATGACGTGGATGAAATTGAATACAGTACGATAGCCTTGCAAACTGACATGCGATTCTAGAAGTTGGTTTCTTGAATTCTTTGAACACAAACCATCATAATCATTTGCATTTACCAAAGATTTCAGCTTACTAATTTTGTTTGGTAGTTGGTCGACGTTTGCTATAAGAGCGGAAAAATCTTGATTTACTTGCTGCTTTCTTTTGTTGAGTACTTCCTTATGGCAATGAATCATATTGAGGGCGGACTCACGGATGGATCCGACCATCTTTTTCTTCTTAGTAAAATAAAAAAATCTTACAGGATTATAAATAAGCATGGTCAAATAAATAAAACATATTTTCGTGATTTAAGAAATGATAATTTAAAAAAAATTGAGAGAGAAATGGATGATGCAGATTTTACTCCAGTTTTTGAAGAAGATAACCCGTCGGTTGCGTATGATATTTTTGTTGCAATATTTACAAAGATATTGAATGATACGTGTCCTCTAAGAAGACTTAAAAGAGGTAGTACGAAATTCCATAAGAAACCATGGATTACACAGGGCATTCTAAATTCTATAAGTTGGAAAAATGAATTGTATAAAATATACCTAGGTGAACCATCTGTCATTAATTTTCAGCAGTATAAAAATTACCGGAATACTTTAAACGGATTAAAACGGAAAGCTGAAAAAATATATTTACAAAATGAATTTATGAAGCATAAATGTGATATGAAAAAAACATGCAAAACAGTAAATTCACTCCTGGGTCAAAAGGGTAAAATAGAAGTTATTAATAAATTACAAACAGAGAGGGGGGAATTTGACTACCCCAAATGATGTTGTGAATTATTTATGTGATTATTTTTCTAGTGAGAGAGCGAAACTTTGTGACGATGCTCGGAAAAGAATTAAGCGGCCTCCCAAAATAGTTCAGTCGGAAATTCCAGTAGAAAATCAGCTGGTTTTTAATGCTTGTAGCATAAGTGAAGTGAGTACAATTATCAGTAGAATCCAATCAAACTCAAGTGGCGTAGAGGGGATTTCTCTTAAGATTGCTAAATCAGTTAAATCAGTTAACACCAGTTGTATGTAATTTGATTAATAAGTCTATGGAAAAAGGAATTTTCCCGGAAGTTTTGAAGGTGGCTAAAATAATACCATTGCACAAAGGAGGTAAGAGAGACGACCCTTCAAACAAAAGACCCATTTCTATCCTCCCTTTTTTTTCAAAAATATATGAAAAGGTGATAGGATCCAGGCTAACTGATTACGTTGAAAATAATACAATTCTTATAAATACTCAAATTGGTTTTAGAAAAAAAATGTCCACAGAAATGGCAACCATTAAACTTGTTGACTGGGTAAATACGTCGTTTGAAGCGGGTCTGATTCCAGCTGCTTTATTCCTGGATTTGAAAAAGGCTTTTGATACGATTGACCATAAACAGTTATTACTTGAGCTGGAAAAAATCGGTGTTACCGGAAAGAGTTTGTCTTGGTTTGAATCTTATTTAAGTGACCGAAAGCAGGTTGTGGTGAATGGGTGTTTTACTTCTGAAGCTAGTACGATAACTTGCGGAGTACCCCAGGGCTCTATACTAGGTCCTCTTTTATTTTTAATATTTATAGATCGGATTAAGTATTATTTGTCAGAGGCTGGTATAATCCTTTTCGCAGACGATACTCTTTTACTTGTAGCTGCTCCATCAGTTGATCTACTTTTTGATAAAACGATAAAGGCAATGACCGAGTTTATTGAGTGGGTAGATTTCAATCTTTTGACTTTAAATTATAATAAAACTAACTACATTCTATTTTCTCGGATATCAAGTATTGAAACTAATTTAGAATTAATAATAAACGGAAGTCAAATAAAAAGAGTAAAGGTAACAAAGTATTTAGGTTTTATGATTGATGAAAATCTATCATGGAAAACACATTCAAATATTATAGCTTCAAAGTTGTCCAGATCTCTGGGTGTGCTTCGCCGAGTTAAAAACCTAATATCCTATAAAATTCTTCGGTTACTTTATTTTGCTATTTTTTACCCGTATATTTGCTATGGTTGCTCTTTATGGGCTAGTAATTTTGTATCATGTTGTAAAAAAATCCAAAAAATCCAAAATAAAGCCGTTAAACTTTTATCACCTAAAACTTTATTTACTCATAATATTAATGAACTTTATACTAAGAATCAACTTTTTGATATTTCAAAAACAAGAGACTACCAAGTTAGTATTTTCACATATAAATTTATTAATAATATACTTCCCTCTTCTTTCGAAAATTTTTTCTCCATTAATTGTGATCTTCATAGCCACGATACACGAGGGGCATCAAATCTGGTACACCCATTTAGAAATACGGCTAGAGCTTCTTTCGTGATTAGAAATTTTGCCCCCTCTGTATGGGATATTATTCCAATTGAAATAAGAAATTCGAGTCATTTGGCTTCCTTCAAGGCTGTTGTTAAGAGATTCTTCCTTGCAAAAGAATAGTATGGTAATGATGCAAAAGTATAGTAATAATGCGTGAGTGTCATAAGTAGAATCTTTGTATGTAGTAATATGTAGAGTAGAGATGACTGCCACCTGCTGCCAACAAGCCCCTTGGGGCTTTCTTAGCAGGTGCAGCAAAATGTTTTGTATATATGTTTTTGAAATAAATTAATCTAATCTAATCACTTGTCTACAATGGATAGAGAAGTGCTTGAAGATCTACTATCATCAGTTGTATTGAAACTATCATTTGTAAGGGACCTACAGGATGACGAGTCTGTGAGCTCATAGACACTAATTGGTGATATAAACACTTCTAGATCATTATTTACACTGTGTAGAGGGCTGGTATCTGAGGTATCTAACAGTCCATAGGCTGGGGGGGGAGTAGCTCCGACCTGGGCGAATGAAGTTTTTTGGAACAATTTTTCCATGCTAGATAGCCAGATTTGTCTCTTCTAGTTCAGTTCGGCGTCTAAGTTCAGCACATAAGGCGTTTCTTTTCTCCCAATCTTGCTAGGATACATCTGCCCTGAACTGAATTTCCTGACTAAGGTCACAGGCTTTTTGTTGAACACGCCACTTTAAGGTTAGGCTTGCGACAGAGAGGAGAATGAGAGGGGGTCGGCTGTGGGTTGGTTCTTGTCGGCTGGTTTCAGGTCTATCAACTGGCAGCGGTTGCACTACTAAACGTCTAACGTTGCTTATGTTTGTACCCGCAATGCCGTACAGCTTTGCAAGGTATATTTAGATGAACGTCTTGTCATTTAATACTCCTGGTTGCAGGGGTGTACCACGTGCAATCACATCAAGTTTTCTCCCCTCTCTATCTTTCTCCTGTCTGAACAGTCTTTGGACTTCGTCTTCAAGGTGAGAATTAATGGTTCGTTTCAATTTATTTGTTTCCTCCCGCATTGCAGCTCCAACATGTTATTCAACTTATAAAATAGTTGAATACATGAAAATGAAAATGTGGCCGAAAGCCACATTTTTCTCAATATCGTTCACACATTCCTTGACTTCGTTTGTTCTAGCGGTAACGTCTTGCTTCAGCTCTTCTACAGCGCCTTTAGCTATTTCTGCAATAGCCCAAGGCACTTGGGACCTTACATGTTATCAAATTTGAAATTTTGGCCAGTGATGGGGGGGTACCAGAGTGCTTGCAAATCAAGCAGAACCCCTGCATGTCTCCAATAGTAGACATTTTTGTGAAAAGTTCATATTTTTAAGCATTCAATGCATATTTTTAAGCATTCAATGCATAGCGGTTTTTCACAACCATCACATAAGACTGCCTTTGAATCTGTTTCAAGACCGTATTTACAGCCAGCACAGACATCCTGGGACTTTTTTGGGCTGACTAGTTCCTGTTTGCTATCTCGTTAAGGAGGCACCCTTTTTTATGTAACTATTATCTCACAAAATCTCACAGTAGACAGAACCTGTGGGAAGTGCTGATACTGGATATCGATCTTGATTGAAAAAGGATATCGATCCATCTTAATATGTTTTTCATAAATATACCTAGGACCATCCTTCGTCTACGTTTGCCATGGCATTTTCTCCCTTCACAAATGCTTAGGCTTAAAAAGATAAAATGTTCCTACAGGATCCTAAAGGGATAAAAAATAATGAGATAAAATCTTAAAAGGGGTAAAAAAAAACGTACCTGTACAATGGCCAAGGTAGGCTTGAGCCCATTTCTTTCATCTAGAATTTTCTTTGTTTCTTCCAAAAGCTCCTGGCGAATTTGTCTGCAAAAGAGAGCAAAATCTGAATAATTTCAATTTTTGACTAGTAGGAATCAAACCAAAATCCATGTTTTTGCAAAAGAAGGACACTAATCAATAAACTAAAAATACCACACATGGTAGCAGTCGAGGCATAAAAAGGGATGAATTTTTGTTCAATTTTGAATATTTTAGCGTTTGGCAATTAATTAATATGTGAATTATGCAAGAAATTCAAGAAATTACACAAAAACGCAAAATATTTCTTCATTTTGGAGTTGGCAGGGTCAAAAGGATTCCTCCAGTCCCATTATCTATGTGCCAAACCATATGCCTTACCCACATACACATACCACTGACAAGATACCTCCAAAGTATTAACAAGCTATTCTTCAAAAACAGAAAAAGCTACAGAAAAAAAAGAAGACATGAAATAAGACAAAAAGATACGATATTTACCTTTAGTTATATTTGCCTTAAGAGGCTTGCAAATCTATAAAAACTGATAGCCTTTTATGATTAATCTGAAAAAACAGAAAACATATAGGAAACAACGTTCTTATGCTTTCAGCATCATGTTTTGGGTTTTTTAAGCATCATCTTTTTTCTTGTCCAAGCTCTATTTAAAAACTTGTTTCCTCAGAATTGGCAAATATTATTTTTTTTTACAAATTTTTCTTCGCTACCAGTACCTTCTCTTCTTTTCCAGTAGTTTTTTTTCTGATGTTTTTGGCTTATCACAAAGCTTTGAATTGTTCGTTATTAGAACAACAAGGATGTGGTATTCCTGCAACTCAAACATTACTTGGACCCTTTTTTTGCAAGATTGAGAACCTCAAAATCTAAGACTTTAAGAAGTTTTTGAAAACATTTAATAGTTTAACATAAAAACTCTTGGTATCAGTGTAAAATGTATCTCAAAACTTACCTGAAGCAAACATAAAAATTGTCTAAGATTTGAACAAACTTATTCCTAGGTCCTGGATCAAAACCACGTCAATTTTCATCAAATTCTTAATTTAACTAGAACAGCTTATTGGCAGTCGCAAAATGGTTTACCTTCTAAATGTCAAACAAGCTTAAAAATATACCTTAGTAGAGGTCAACTTGGTTTTCAAAAAAAAGGGTTGAGTTACTCTGTTTGCTGGAAAATATAGTAGAAGCATACAACACTCTCCAAACACATACCAGATGAAATATAGGTAGACAAACTTTTTTTTTTTTTTAATCCAGCACTTTCTTACTTTTCAGCAATAAATTTTGCGTGATTCTTGTCCTGGTAAAGACCCAACAACTAGCCCTGTTCTGTAGGCTAATCAAGCTGCTAAGACCTTAAATCTATTGCAAAAAAGTTTTTTTTTATAAAATCTGAAGTCTCTAACTGCAAAAGAGTTTTTTTTTTTCAGATGATAGTAATCCATTCTGCTCAGTTCAGTGGCCAAAGGATTTAAATGAGAACATCTGTTTCTTGTGTCTTCTTTGAATCGAAATTCCCTTTCTTGTGTTTTCTTTGGCAGATAAATTTGAATCTAAGCACATTTTAATGCAATCAGGGAGCTCTATGTTGTAGTGGCACAGTACAATAGAATGATCTCTGGTATGTAACACAAGGTCCGAGGTTTGATTCTAGGTGTTGCAGCGTCAATGCAAGGACCTTCGAAGTCAAGAGGCATTGATAATCCACACACTAGACTAGATCAGTGAGCTCTAAGAATTTAGTACTTTGATTAAACAATAAAAATAAAAAAACGAGAATCTGAGCAGAACTATATAACAGCAGAGAAGTAATATCTTAGCAGCAAAAAAAAAAAACAGACCCAACAGCTTTTCCACAATTTAGCTTAATATTTTCATAATATACAAGAATTGTGAGATACATGGAAATTCAATACCGTACGCCTGTTTTTGCTGCTTTGCAGAGCCATTCAAAGGAGGGGGGGCAACCAGACAGCTGGCCTGAGCACCGTGGTTGGGGGGGCCACGGCTGGGTAGTTGCCAACTTTGATAATATTTTTCACTTTGATTTGTCTCTTTTTGCTTATATTTGAGTCAAGATGGGGGTGCAGCAATAAATTTTTCCCTGGGTACCACCAAACCTAAGAACAACTCTGCAGCTATGAAACAGTAGTAGCATCCAGTAAGCAATATATTGACTACAATCTAAAAGCAATCTCTTAGTTTTCAGCTACCAAATTGATTAGCTCCATAGCAAAAATTACAGAGAGAGAAGGAAGGAAATTACATTCCAATATTTGTTCAATATGAAATACTAAGATTGAATAATGGAACCCACAGTAATGTCAGTAGCAAAGTGTGGCTCTGAAACATGGACACTTTAAAGGCTGAAGAGGATTTGTTGAATGCTTTCCAAAAGAGTTGTCAAATGGTAATGTGTACTCAACTGACTGATCATACATCCCATATTAAGTTGCCCAAAAATTGCAGCTTGATCTCACCTTTTACGACTATGATGAAAGAAAGAATAAGATAGTCAGGTCACACAGTAGGAATGATGTATGGCCGATTGCCAACAATTCTGCCTTTGACCTTTTGTCAAATGGCCATCAGTCAAATTGGCCAAACAAAATGCAAGTCATTCCCAGATGGGGTGGGAAGAAGCTATAAGAGGGACCTTACTTGATAAGGGAACTTTGTGGGAGGGGGTTAAAAATGAAGCTTCGAAAAGATTGTGGTGGATAAAGTGTACGCAGCTGTGCAGGCCTCGGTCAGCTTGATGCAGATGTGAGTTGTTAGTAGTAGTAGTGTAGTAATTATATTGTGAAAATAATGCTCAGAGTTTTGTTTCTCAATGTGCAACCGGCTAATAGGGGCAGTTTCCCTGGTGCCGAGGCTTGGGGGATGGTGGGAGTGCAGTGGTTGGGGAATTGCCCACTTTGATTAATTTTTTCCATTTGATTCAGCCCTTTCGCTTATATTTGAGTCAGAAGGAGGGGGCACTGTAATTAGTTTTACCCCAGGCACCACCATCCCTAGGTACTACTCTGCCTACCCCCCTCCCTTGATGGTCAATTTTCCATATGCCACTACTCCCAAACTGCAATCCAGAAACAACTTATAAGCTTCTACACTCACTGTTGATATTGTTTCAATACAGTTAAACTCCAAGGAGCTGCTACATAGGTCCTGGTTCGTTTAATTCCATGATTTCGAACTAAATTCTTTGAGCAACCTCTAGTTCTGATACTTTGAACAGGTTTCAATAGATGAGGGAGAATACTGCATTGTAACAGCTCCAGGGCTGCTACACTAGTTCTGACAAAAGAAAAAATGCTTATAAATATTTTCAATACCAAAAAAGGAGCTTAGTATCTCATGGTAAGAAATTGATTAGGTGTAATTTGTTAAAAAGATCTCACTAACTAGTAGTCACAAGAACAAACAAATTCAACAAAACACAATTTTGTTCAAAGTCAGTGTGGGTAAGTTCAAAGAACAAAGATCGTCTCATCATGTTGTACATAGAAGGTGAAACAAATTGAAATGTTTTTATTCCCCCCCCCCCGAAAAAAAATTGATCCTCTTGATACGAGTTCCAGAACTTTGGAGTAGGTAAAATGTTAAATACAGTTCCTACCTACATGTGCTATGATTTTTCATCTATATTTATGTTAATAAATCATACAAATGTAAGGAATAGGAAGAGGGCACAAAGAAATATTTTCCTGTGCCTATCTTCAGGCTGGCAAAGATGGTCCACAAGTGTCAAGGTAAACTTTTAAAACTTAACATACCAGTATTGCTCTTTCGGAGAACAGGTCCCAAAAGTCAACTATCAGTTTCAGAATCTGGTCTGGCAAGCCTCAAATTTGAATCATGAGTCTAATTGAGTTATTTTTTGGGCGGTAGATAGACATAATTTTTCTTACTTTTCTTAGTCTCTTCTTTCAACTTTTCAGGGGATATTACCTTTTTAAATAGGATAGAAATCCGGCTTTTGACAGATAAGCTAATTTTGTTTATTAGTTTACCTATTAGGAACAGGGATTGCTTTGTGTAGGTAGGCACAAGAATGCATAAGCAGAAGATAAACTTTCTAAAAGTGCTTAATTTGATAGGCTGAATTGCTCCACTGGTGCTATTTAAGTCAGTGTGGGTAAGTTATCCAAACTTTTAGTAAGTAACTACATAGTAGGGACAAACCCGCATAGGGTAGACAATCACTTTTTGGGCAAATGCTTGTTAATATTTAAGACAAAACAACTTGATCTAACTGAATATAAGTTTTTGAGAATTTCAGGAGCTGAATCCTTAAAGTTTTATTTGTGTAACTCAAGTACTTTCTTTGAAATATTGAAGAAAGTTGGTCTGGAAACCAATTGTAAACTACTACTACTACTACTAACAACACACCACAGCACTAAGCCGCCTGAGGCCAACACAGCAACCCAAGCTCCTCCTCCATCCCAATCTATTCAAATTCTCCCTTTTTACACCCTCTCAGGAACTTCCCATTTCCTTTTAATATTTTTTTATGATGTCCTCCCACCCAAGACGAGGATGACCTGCTTTCCGTTTAGCCCTAGACAGTTGCCCAAAAAGGACAATCTGTCACCCTTCATCCACACAACGTCTCCTAGCCATCTCAACCTTTCTTTCATTATACCCCTAGAAAGAGGGATTGAACCACATTTTTTGTACAGCCAACTGTTTGAAATAGTCAGTCAGCTGGGTACCCAGAACAATCCATAGGCAATTTCTCTGGAAAACATCTGGTAAAGCTTCATCCGCTTTTCAGAGCGCCCATGCTTCAGAGCTGTATTTGACCGCTATCATCACTGTAACTTCTAATATTCTAATCTTGGTTTGTAGACTTATCTTCCTATTCTCCAAACTTTTTTTAACTGGGAAAAAAACACCTTGAGCCTTGGGTATTCTAATTTGAGTATCTTCATTGCTCCCACTATTTTTACTAAAAATGCTACCAAAGTAAGTGAAGCTGCCCACCTGATCAATCTTTTCATTACCCAACATCACTTTTTCATCTTCACTTATTTCTAGCCTTAGTGACTTAGTCTTCTTAACACTGATTTTCAAACCTATTCTAGTCCCCTGAATTTATAAAACCCTTAAAAGTTCATTCAATTTGCTCAAACTTTCATCAAAGATGCTTAAATCATCAGCATCATCTAAGCCCAGTAGAGTTTTTCCTCCCCATTTGATTCTGTGGTCTCCCATTGCCTTTTTTGTGCTCCTTAGGACAAAGTCCATCAAAATGACCCATATAAAGGGGAATAGAACACAATCCTGCTTAACTCCTGATTTGATACAAAACCAGGGGCTAACCTCATTTCCTACCTTAACAGTAGCAGTGTTATTCTTGTACATAGCACTAATCACTTTAATATATTTGTCTGGAATACCATACAAGGATGAGATCTTTGCTCAAGCTCCTCTATCAGCAGAATCATAAACTTGCTCATAATTTATAAAACTGAGGACCAAAGGTGTTTGAAAACTCAGGTACTTCTCAATTATTAACCTAAGTGTGAAAATTTGGTTGACACATCCTCTGCCTTTTCTAAAACTGCACTGTTCTTCTCTTAAAACTTTGTCTACATCATCTACTTGTCTAAAAAGAGTCATATTACTAAGTAATTCGCTACCTACAGAGACCAGACAGATTCCTCGATAATTACCATGCTCACTCTTATCACCTTTCATATACAGTGGTTTAATTAAGATTTTTCTATAAGTCTTAGGTACTTCCCCTTTTTCAAAAATTGTATCCATAATCTTCAGTATCTTATTTCCAGCATCAGAACAATCATATTTAAGAAACTCATTTACCACACAATCACCATCTGGAGCCTTATTATTTCTTAATCCTTTTAGTATTGTCACCAATTCTTCCTTGCAAGACAAATCTTCCTTCACATCCAAGGTATCACAAACTTTTTCATTTTCCTCTATATCTTTTCCTGCAAACCAATCTTGGTTTGGCATATTCTCAAAATTGTCTGTCCACCTCTCTTTGACTCTTTCTAGCTGCATCTTCCAGATCCTTGGCAATTTTATCCATGGCCTCCAATCATGCATTCTTACTTCATATTCTTACTTTGCAATGCAACCTCTACTTTCTTTACATTCCTTTTGTTTTCATATGATCCATCACTCAGATAATTTTTGTACAAGCCCCTTCTCCTCTCTATTAAACATAAAGTTTTTCACTAATATTCTTAGCTGCAGTCCTAACTTTTTCCCTAAGACACCATTAGCAACTTCAGAAATTGTTTTTCTAAAATTATTCCAACCATCTTCCACACTGTCAAATTTTAAACTTTCAAGTTTAATATTCAACTGTTCCTGTAAAGTTTCTCTCAAATTCCCATCCTGGAGTCTATCAACATTATAACTTCCCAGGAGGTAGTTACCCTTCCAAAATGTCAACTTTAAATTAACCCTAGACACTACTAGATGGTGATATTTACTTTTAACACCAATAACAGCACTCCTATATACCCTAGAATCTTGTATTGATCCTGCAAGTCTTTGGTTTACTATAGCATGATCAATAAGGTTTGCTGACTTACCATCATGTGAATAAAATGTTAACTAATGGGCCATTTTGTGATCAAACATCACATTGGTTAGAACTAAATTGGTATACCTACAAAATTGCAAAAGTCTCTAGCTAGTGCTATTTCTTTTCCTACATCAAATTTACCTAGGCAAGAATACCATCCATCCCTATTTCTACCAACCTGGGCATTAAAGTCTCCTAGTAAAAACATCATATTTCTACCTGGGACCGAGTCTATTTGCTCCTGTAACTGTAAGCAAAATTCATCTGAGTCACTAGTATCTCCATTAGTTGGTTCTACAGGGGCATATACTACTTATAACTGATACCCCAATCTTTTTAGTCATAAAATGAGCAATTAGTATTCTATTATTAATACCTTCCCAGCCTAAACAAGACTTAGCAGCATCCTTATTCATCATAAGCCCTACTCCCTGTCTATGTACCATATCCTTCCTGCCTGAGTAAATAAATTCTATAACACCTAATTTCATGCTTATTACCCCTGGGATATGAGTTTCTGAAACCCTTAAGAAGTCCAGTTCAAATCGTATGAATTCGTCAGTCAAAATGTCAATGATAGTCATTTTTTAATGTTGTAACATTCCAAGTTCCAATTTTCATGTTCTTTAAATCATTGAAATTATTTTGGCCTCAGAAAAAGCAATGATCCTGGATACCAGTACAGGATAGGGATCACACACCTTCTCAAGTTTACACCAAGCACTTAAGCCTGCTTAGAACTGGACAGGAAGAAGTCCCTGGGAGATCCAGTATGAAGAATGGAGGCTTTGTGGAATTCAGGACCCATCTTGGTCACAACATGGCTTTCAGCACTTGGCAATGCTCTTCTATCAACAAGAGTCAAAATCCAGCACAGACAGTCCCATGCCTATTACCTCCAACTCATTATATACTTATGCCTACAAATATTATGCTACAATGTTGAGGCTAGAATCTGGAAGATGCGGCTAGACGGCATAATAGTAAAATATTATACTGGCATGTTAATAAATTGAAAGGGAGTAGCCGATCCGGACTAGTCCCAGTTAAAGATAGAAATGGGGTCACAATTAGTGATAAGGAAAAAGTTAAAGAAAGATGGGTGGAACATTTTGAGAATGTGCTAAACCGAGATACAGTTGCAGGAAAAGATATAGATGAAAATGAAAAAGTTTGTGATACCTTGGATGTGAAGGAAGATTTGTTTAGTGAGGAAGAATTAGCGACAGTACTAAAAGGATTAAAAAATAATAAGGCCCCAGGTGCTGATAGTATGATTAATGAGTTCCTTAAGTATGGTGGCTCTGAGGTTAGGAATAAGCTACTGAAGATTATGAACATGATTTTTGAAAAAGGGGAAGTACCCAATGATTTTAGGAAAACCTTAATTAAACCACTGTATAAGAAAGGTGACAAGAGTGAATGTCGGAATTATCGAGGCATTAGTCTGGTCTCTGTAGGTAGCAAATTACTGAGTAATATGATACTTTTTAGACTGAGACATGCTGTAGACAAAGTTTTAAGGGAAGAACAATGCGGTTTTAGAAAAGGTAGAGGATGTGTCGACCATGTTTTCACTCTTAGGTTAATAATTGAGAAGTCCCTTCGTTGTCAAACACCTTTGGTCCTTAGTTTTATCGATTATGAGCAAGCTTTCGATTCTGTTGATAGAACAGCGTTAACAAAGGTCTTATCGTTATATGGTATACCAGAAAAATACATTAAAGTGATTTGCGCTATGTACGAGAATAATACTGCTGCGGTTAAGGTAGGAAATGAGGTTAGCAACTGGTTTTGTATTAAATCAGGAGTTAAGCAGGGTTGTGTTCTATCCCCCTTTATATGGATCATTTTGATGGACTTCGTCTTAAGGAGCACAGGAAAGGCAATTGGAGACCATGGAATCAAATGGGGAGGAAGAACGCTCCTGGACTTAGATTATGCTGATGATTTAAGCATATTAGATGAAAGTGTGAGCAAAATGAATGAATTTTTAGAGGTTTTACGAGTTCAGGGTGCTAAAATAGGCTTAAAAATTAATGTTAAGAAGACTAAGTCACTAAGGTTAGGAATAAGTGAAGATGAACAGGTGACCTTAGGTAACGAAAAGATTGATCAGGTTGGGAGCTTCAGTTACCTTGGTAGTATTATTAGTAAAGATGGTGGGAGCAGTGAAGATGTTAAAAGTAGGATAGCTAAAGCTCAGGGTGTTTTTTCACAGTTAAAAAAAGTTTGGAAGAATAGAAAGATAAGCCTACAAACCAAGATTAGAATATTGGAAGCTACAGTGATGACAGTGGTCAAATATGGCTCTGAAGCATGGACACTCCGAAAAGCAGATGAAAATTTACTAGATGTTTTCCAGAGAAATTGCCTACGGATTGTTCTGGGTACCCGGCTGACTGACCGTATTTCAAACAGTAGGTTGTACGAAAAGTGTGGTTCAATCCTGCTTTCTGGGGCTATAATGAAAGAAAGGTTGAGATGGCTAGGCCACGTTCTACGGATGAAGGATGACAGATTACCGAAGATTGTCCTTTTTGGCCAACCGTCTGGGGCTACACGGAAAGCAGGTCGTCCTTGTCTGGGTTGGGAGGATGTCATAAATAAGGATTTAAAGGAAATGGGAACTTCCTGGGAGGGTGTAAAGAGGGAGGCTTTAAATAGATTAGGTTGGAGGAGGAGCGTGCGTAGCTGTGTTGGCCTCAGGCGGCTTGGTGCTGCAGTGAGTTATTAGTAGTAGTAGTAGTAGTAATGTTGAGGCAGCCCATAATAGATAAATTAGCTAGGAAGAAGATTTCAAGCCTGAAAACGCCTGTCAAAACAGACCAAGCCTAGAAGAATTATCCATTAATCAGAATCCTGTGCAAATGCTGTGTTATTTACTAGGCTATAATTTCCTTGAGGGGTGCCACTCCTCAAGTGAGAATAGAGTTGACTGCAAGGTCTCCAGTCTTGCAGGTACCATGAAAGGGTTGAGGCAGCCCTTTGCAGAAGCTGTTGTCCATAGATCTGGATCTTATGTCCTGCTGCAGTTGTCCTCCTATAGAGGATCCTTCCACAATGGTGTTCTGCATCACCATGCAATTTAACCCATTACTGGGAGAAGATTTGTAACTCCAACACACACACAAACAATATATATATATATATATATATATATATATATATATATATATATATATATATATATATATATATATATATATATATATATATATATATATATATATATATATATATATATATATATATATATATATATATATATATATATATATATATATATATATATATATATATATATATATATATATATATATATATATATATATATATATATATATATATATATATATATATATATATATATATATGTATATGATATTCCAAACAGATAGGCTTTCTAATCTAAAATTGCATTCACTGAAATTCATCTTCGAGAAAACAAAACACAATATTCTGGAACCTGTTTTATTGTTTATCATTACCTTTTCTTCCCTGCCCACAGGACCTTGGTTTTTGAGAGCATTAGTGACATACAAACATACAGCAGTTTTGAGCATTAGTGATGTGCAAACAATTTGAAATAGAAATAAAATAGGCCTAAATGATAACCATTTTTACCAGACTAATTGGCATAATGGACAAGCATTAAAGTGACAAAAAATGGACAGCAAAGGAAGCAAATGTGATAATTTTATTAATGGAAACATCCTGCAGCCTATAAACTTACCCTTAGAATGTTATATTATGTTTTAATCCTGTATTCAAATACATCATTTATTTCTGTTGCAAATTCAATTTCAACCTAACCTATCCTTTCTAGCCTTACCCAAATATAGACATGGCCCTATAGTCTATATTATATATTTCCCATGCATTTATTGATTCTCAATTTTGTCATCCAAATTCAATCTATGGGTAAGCCTGTTTTAACAAGATTTAGGTTAAGACAGGTGTAGCCTATAGGCTATGCCATATCTAAAATAAAAGAAAAAGGTATCATTTTTGAGGGTCTGTAAAGAGCTTAAAATTACCAGAATTCAACTGTTTTGCTTTAGTTTTTTATTTATTCCAAGTGTTTCAATCATCGAGGAGTGAGAAACATCATCAGAAAAGCAAACATCAATTTGGAGAGAACAGAAAATAAAGAATCCAATAGGCCTAGCACTAGTCTAGTTTTATTTGTTTAGCATGTTTCCTTCAAAGGTAGTCAACCACTAAACTTACCAAAATTTCTTTTTATTGTAGCAAGTTTACAAGGGAGATGCCCAATTTTATTACCATATTCGTCTAAGAAACCCATTTACTTACTTGGAGAGCTCTAAACCAGACAATATTTGGGCCATCATTTAATTTTTCAAGTGATTCACAATTTAAAGAAATGTTTTTGTTAAAAAATAGATTGCACTACTATCAGAACGCTTCCATCATAACCGTTGATACCACGGTCAGTGCTAAAGTGCTGCAGTTGCCCAAATTTGCGTGCTACAAAACGATGATCAGAGCTATAGTCATAAAATCCTAGTCTACTAGTCTAGTTTTATTTGTTTAGCATGTTTCCTTCAAAGGTAGTCAACCACTAAACTTACCAAAATTTCTTTTTATTGTAGCAAGTTTACAAGGGAGATGCCCAATTTTATTACCATATTCGTCTAAGAAACCCATTTACTTACTTGGAGAGCTCTAAACCAGACAATATTTGGGCCATCATTTAATTTTTCATGTGATTCACAATTTAAAGAAATGTTTTTGTTAAAAAATAGATTGCACTACTATCAGAACGCTTCCATCATAACCGTTGATACCACGGTCAGTGCTAAAGTGCTGCAGTTGCCCAAATTTGCGTGCTACAAAACGATGATCAGAGCTATAGTCATAAAATCCTCTGTAATAGTGCTAAATTAGCACTTTCTTGCTTTATCGTTCTGACAAGACTCGGTAAATATTTGACATTGTATGCATTACTGTACGTATACTCTAGTTCTACATTGAAATGTATAAGTCTAAATTTGAAAAGTTGAAACTGTTCAGCAAAGTTAGGGTTGATGCATAGGTGAAAATAGCTAAACAGGCCCACGTCCTTCCGAAATTCCATGGTTTTAAATGTTTTCCCCATCATCTTAGTTTTTTCTTATAAATGATTTACCTATTAATTGCTACTTTCAACTTTATTGCGTTGCCAGCTTTGAAATTTAATGCTTATAGGGTTTGAGAGCGTCCAGGTTGTCAAAATGGTACAGATGCAATATCTCAGGAACAGAATCAGGCTCTGTACAGAATTTTAAGCTCTGTACTTTTCAGCGAAATTACACGGGAACTCAATCAAAAGATACTATGTGTATCCAGATTGACACAAAAGGCGACTGTGCAAAAGGCGAATGTGACCGCTCTGAAATCTCACCCGACAATAGAAAGAAAATAAGTAACTAATAAAAATAGCGAATGTTACCACGCTGAAGTTTGATTGAACAGTAACAAAATTATGGTAGTTAATAAAAATGGCGTTTATGACCGGTTTAAAGCGTGGCCCAACAATAGAAAGAAAGGTCATAAAAATGACAAATGTGAACACTCTGAAGTACAACAGAACAGTAGAAAAGGGGCAACAGATCATCAAAATAAAATATGACCATCCTACAGTGTGACGCACAAATAGAAAATAAGTCATTCTAACAGTTCATGATAACGAACTGTAGATAAGGGGCGACCCAGCTCAGTAGTAACCGAAATTATAAAAAAACAGAATTTTGATACCAACAGATAAATGAAAAGAATGAAATCTTATGCTGATTTCAAATGGACAAGTTTCATTAAGTTTAGTCTTACCTATTAAAGGTCACGAGCCTGAGAAAATTTGCATTCTTTTCGAAAAAAGGGATAAACACCCCCTAAAAGTCAAGAAATCTTAATGAAAATCACACCATTAGATTCAGTGTATCAGGAAACCCCACTGTGGAGGTAGATAGGAGTCAAGCTCCTATCTACAAAAATGTGGAATTTTGTAGTTTTTGCCAGAAGGAAGATCACGGGTTCGTATTTATTTGATTTTTTCCCCAAGGGATGATCGTATCGACCCAGTTGTCCTAGAATTAGAACGGAAATTAAAAGTTCTAGTGTCCTTTGAACAAAAAATTGGAGGGTGCTAGGTCCCCTCCCATGCTCCTTTTTCTCAAAACCGTCCGATCAAAATTTTGAGTTCAGTACAGTTGAAAGGCCAAATGTATATGCCTTTGAAAATATCAAGATCCCCTACAGCTCTAAGAGAAGGTCTTTAAAAAAAATTTCCCATTGTTTATATATAGTATTTATTATTGACAAGTCTGCATGCATTTTTTGGGTGGGAGGGGGGCGAATTTGAATTTTCATAGAGAGGGAAAAGGAGTGAATCTTTTCAGGGAAATGTTTACACTGGGGGAATTTACCAGAGTTCCTATGCGAAATTCGTCTTATGTCTTGCTTTTTCTTTGCCGACTCAATTTTACGTGTGGAGATATTAAGGGTCTGGAGTAAATTTAAACCAGGATTGAATTGTATAGAGGATAAATCTGTGGCAGGAGGGATTTTTCCTTGGAGATGTAGCCAGATTTCCAGGCATTATTTAAAAAATAAACGATCAGAAATTAAATAAAAAACGAGTTTTTTCTACTGAAAGTAAGGAGCAGCATTAAAACCTAGAAAGAACAAAGATTATTATGTA